>NC_054875.1:967500-1115000 GCF_018320785.1 Cheilinus undulatus
GCTTGATGACAACTTGAGTTCAAAGTGAGAAGAGAAACCTCTGGAAGTCTAGGGGTGGAGGTTGTGAATTTTAAAGTCCTACATCCCAAATGAAGAGGATAAAAGAGCCAGGAGAAGATCCCCCAGTGTGAAAGGTACCGGTGGCGCAGTGAGTTCAGCACACTCTCAAGCACCCAAGCGGGCACGAGCACCTGTGGCGGGAGAGGCTGGGGTTTGGAACTCAGTGTGGCTGGTACCTGGATCGAGCAGTGCCCTGTGGGATGGGGTCAGGGGGGGCCGTGTCTCCCCTGGCCTTCTGTGACACGTATCAGCAGGGGTTATGAAAAAATTTAAAATAGAAAGACTATAAAAAAGTTGTTAACTTATTGAAAGTTGTCACCTACGATTGTTGTCTTCATGGTTGCCAACAATATCTGAGGTGACAACTTTAGTTGCCTTGGAATATAGTTGTTGTCAACTATAGCTAAAAGACTATAAAACTACGACTATAGTCGTCCCCAAAAAACATCCAAAGCAACTAAAGTTGTCAACTCAGATATTGTTGGCAACCATGAAGACAACTATCGTAGGTGACAACTTGGTAGGCAATGAGTTAACAACTTTCTATTTTAAATTTTTTCATAACCCCTGCTGATACATGTCACAGAACGCCAGGGGGGACACGGCCCCCCCTGACCCCATCCCACAGGGCACTGCTCGATCCAGGTACCAGCCACACTGAGTTCCAAACCCCAGCCTCTCCCGCCACAGGTGCTCGTGCCCGCTTGGGTGCTTGAGAGTGTGCTGAACTCACTGCGCCACCGGTACCTTTCACACTGGTGGATCTTCTCCTGGCGCTTTTATCCTCTTCATTTGGGATGTAGGACTTTAAAATTCACAACCTCCACCCCTAGACTTCCAGAGGTTTTACATTCTCCCTTTAGACTCAAATCTAGAAAACTGAGCAAACCATGGTAAGACTTGAACCTGCAATCTTCAGACTCCCAAGAAATCCTTTACCTCACTAGACTACAGGAACAGACACTTGCAGTGGTCTTCCAGGGGTCTCTGTTCTTTATTTGGAGTCAAAGCTTGAAAATTGACCAAGCCGTATTAAGATTTGAACCTGCAACCTTCAGGCTCTCAGTCAGACCTCTCTTCCTCTTGGCCACAGAGACTGACATCTCTAGAAGCCTTCAATGATTCTCCTTTCTTTCTTTGGACTCAAATCTTGAAAACTGACAAAGTGTTAAGATTTGAACCTGGACCCTGCAGTCTCCCTGGCAGTCCTGGATCCCTCTAGGCAACAGAAAGAGTTACAGATGAATGTCTGAGGTTTTCATTGCTTCCCTTGGACAATGGACTTCAAAATCAACCAGCCCCAACTGGATTAGGTTTGAACCAGGAACCTCTGGACTGCCAGTCAGTCTTGGATCACCTTCAGCCATAGGATCAGAGACTTGCTCAAGTTTCTCCAAAGCTTTCAGTGTTTTATTTGGATGTTGGACTTTCAAACTCAGCAGTAGTGAATATGAATCAGTCACACAACCTGCAGACTGCCGGGTAATGAGCCAGACGGTAGATAGGGTTTCCAAGAGTGTTTTCACCTTCCTTTGGTCTCGGTCTCTCCCTAAGGATCAAACACAGGACCTCTGATATCTCAGGCAGTCCTTTATGCCTCTGGGCTACTGAGACAGACCCTTAGTTTGACATTTTTTCTGGCAATTTAAGGAAAGATGCAGCCATAATGACCCAATGCACACTGCCAAAACAACAAAGAAGTTCATCTGGAGCAAGAAGTGGGAGGTTTTAGACTGGCCAAGTCAACCTCCAAAATTAAGTATGCATTTAACCTGATAAAGAGGAGACTGAAGGCAGTAACCCCCAAAATAAACAACCAACCCAGGCTGCAGTGAAAGCCTGGGAAAGCTGCAAAAGTTTGCAGTTATTGAAAGTCGTATTCACTTCAATCACTCACCTTGATAAATAAAAATAAAAGATAATAAAAGCTGAAATGTTGATCTCTTCTCTCATATTCATCTTTTCATGTCAAACCCAAACATTTTCAGTCTACAGCAGAAATAAAGGAATCACTGTTAGGTACTTTTGGAGGGGAGAGTACCTGTGAGCAACGAGGGATTCAAGTCCAGCTGTGCTCTTTTTTTTTACTAAGAAACAGTCGACATTGAACAACAGCTCACGCCAAGGACAGTCTGAATTTCCTCCGTCAGAGTCAATATTTCAAAACCAAGAGAGTGACGAGAAGAGGGTCCTTTAGATTTCCACAAAGACACTACTTTTGGCTAAATTTTGAAAGGACACAGCTGACCCTGTCATTGTGGACTCTCCTGGCCTGGAGTGGGTGCATTTATTATATTATCATTATATATTATATTATTATTTATTACATGTAGGACGACTGTGAGAGCGTAAAACTCAGTAAAACCCTTTCTGTCATCTTCTTGTCTCTTTTGGTGCATTTCCAGTAGTTTTCATAGCTTCCATGGTTGCACGGATATTTCCTGAAACGGTCCGGTCTTTACGGAAAGCTTCTTCAAAAAGAAACGTCAATATATGGTTTTGGTCTCCTTGTGGGCGGGACCTCAGTCTGTCTGATAATGCTGGGATATTTACAACGCCCAAAACAACTGACAGTTGAAAAGACGATACTTTGTTGGTAAAAAGACATTAACGAGTACTTAACGAGTCACGTGTCCAGAAAGCTCACAGTTCATTCATGAGGTATTCAGACCCTCTTCACTTTTTCATTTTATGTTGACAAAACAATTTAAATTCAGGTTTTTCTCATTGATCTGCCTAATCCAGGGTCTTGCATTGAGCTGAGAGCTGCACCTTTTTAACAGCTTTTCTCCTTGGTTTTGTCATAAGCATGCTTTCAATGGTTCCCAATAGTTCCTGTTTTACCCCTGCCAAGGAGGTCATGTGATCCAGAGGGTTTGTTAGATTGTTAGCAACATAACTCAAAAAGTCGTGGACGAATTTTGATGAAATTTTCAGGAAATGTCAGAAATGGCATAAAGAAGAACTGATTAGATTTTGGGACTGATCCGGATCACCGTCTGGATCCAGGAATTTTTGAAAGAATCTGTACTATTGGGAGATAGGGCTAATGGTGGAGGTCTATGCTGTTACCACTTTACACCAGGAGATGGCGGACATGAGTAACTTCAATCCCAGCAGCATTTTTGGGTGTGTTTCTATTCAAAGTTTTGGAGTTTATAGAGTTTGAAAGACGCACACCCGGTGGAGGAGACGGATTGTAGCGTAACACAGAGAAAGACAGGGAATTGTAGCGAGAATACTCACAATGCTGGGAGGAATAGAGGAATATTCACCCTCTGCCATGACTTTCAGTCGTCTGGTGAGACCATGGGTGAGACTGTCAGAGCATCTGTTGGCACCGGCAGGCAATGCTTCCACCATGACAGTCCACCCATAGTGAAGCCAATGCTTTGCCTCACCACGTTTCCACCCCACCGGGGAGGGAGTAAACGGCAAATGCCGTGGTGGGGGGCACATGGGGACGTGGTGGGGGTATCTTTGGGGGGGGGTGGATCAAAACACCGCGAATAGTGACGGAGATAGCCATGGGAGAAAAAGCACAGTCAGTGGTGGTGAAGGCCACCTGGGGATGTCAGAACATGCAAATGAGTGAATTTACTCCCATCACAAAGCCCGCTAACCCGACACGCCAGATGGGTTTGTTTCACAATTCCACGTGGAAAACCTTCAATAGGAAATGTTTGAGAAAAGGCAGAGGATTTGAAAAAAAACTCAGAGTGTTTGATTTGGTGAACATTCTGTGTGTCACATCTCTACGGGCCAATCAGAGCAGCAAAACATGATGTAGCTGCTATCGAGCTGCGCGTGTGCAGCTACTGAGGAATAACAGTAACCATGGCGACTGTAGACATGTCAGTTCTCGACTTTTGCGGTTATTGAAAAGAAAACAACTCACTGCTGTTCTTTGTTCTTCTTTTAACCAAAAAATGTGGTCAAGCTCTGATAAAACTGGCGCTCTAGCAGCATCCACGCTGATCTCTTCCTCCATAACTGCACCAGCTCTTGCTGCTGCTTGTTTACGTCACGACTCTGCTGCGCCTGAAAGTACCGCCCCTCGTCTCTAATTGGTCCTGTCACTTTCTAACCGGGTCCGAACGGTTCAGACGGGAGCTTTGAAGATGGATTCACCAGAGAGAAACAAGGAAACGGGCGTATCCATCTGCTTTGTAAGGTTAAAAGTTTGGGTCGTACCAAAGATTTTTAAAGGATTCTTCACTACTGGGAGAGAGGGCTCATGGTGGAGCTCTGCGCTCTCAGTGCTTTTCTAGTTATTTAAATTTTTTCAATAATTAGAATTATTTTAATTCTAATTTTTTAGAAGTTCGTGAAGCCCTGTTCTAGAGTTCCCTCCAAGTGGACAATCTTTAAAAAAGTGCCCTTTAATGGTCAAATATGACAGTTTTACCCTCTTTTTGATAGCTGTGACAGCAATGATGGAGAAAATACTGTTAAGTGCTGTTCACTGATATCCACCCTGGTGTATCTGTTAAAAATAAAACATTAATAAATGATTCTTGGCCTTGTTACCACAGAGGTAAGGTTGGTACCCAGGATGTCAGACTGTGTCCCTGTAAATGTGTGGGATCTTTTGTGCCCTGGTGCCTTGGCCCTCAGACATCCTGAGTCCACCACTGGGCCGTAGAGGCTGGTGCTCTTACTGTGAGGCATTCAAGATCATTTTATTGTGTTCATTTCAACCAACAGGATTCAGAAGCTGCCTTCAGCAGCGTTGTGTGAGGTCACTAGTATTTCTTAATTTGTGTCCCCACCTACAGCACTGATGTGAATATGGGGCTGAACCAGGTTTAAGTCTCTGGGGCCCCCTGGTGGTGACGGGGCCCTAAGCATCTTCTTACCTGGCTCATGCCTCAGGTTTGCTCTGCACTGACTCTGAACATGTGGAGGCGTAACCACCGGGCTAGCACTTCCTTTACATCTCTGGTTTTCAACTGGTGGGTCAGGACCCAAAGCTGGGTCGTTTTCAGAGGATCACAGACGTATGAAGAAGTCTAGGATGTGCTACAGGTCAACACCATGCTAATAAAATTCTCACTAAGGAGAAATAAATTAAAAAGGCAGTAAAAATGTAAAACTAGTCTTTTAAAGGCTCCTCTTCAGCAGAACAAGACCGGGTAGTGACAGGGTCTACTTCAGGACTGAGTCTAGAATCAGGAGCCAACACTGCCTCTTCAATGACCAATCAAAACTCAGGTATATATATATATTTAATTTCCTGAAAACAAATCAGCATGGACTTCAGTTTCAACAACAGCTGTGGTGGACCTGAGAAAATAAGACATGCCCTTCAAAATAAAAGCACATCACAGATCTGGGACCCACTTTGAGGTCCTGACCCACAGGTTGAGAACCAAGGCTGAAGGGGAACAGTGGACACTCATATTTAGGTTGTTTTTGTCTCTAGAGTAGATGAGAACTTCACTTTCACCAGCAGAGGGCGACATAATGAAGCACAAAGACTCCAGAGCACTGATCATCAACTGGCGGTCCGGGGGCCACATCAGGCCCCCCAAAGCTTCCTGTCTGGCCCCCAAAAGATCATTGAATTCAGAAAAGGAGGAAAAGAAGAGTGTCCCTTTGCTTTAAATGTCTGCAACTGTTAAATCCATCCCACAAACAATTAACATTGAAATAGTTTTAGGGTGACGAACTATTCGATCTTTTTATTACAGAAATTTACTGTGAAAATTAGTGGATATTTAAAAAATGGTTAATGTTGGCAGAAGTGCTGCAAGGATTGGCTGAAAAAAGTTGTGAAAAGAGGTTAAAATGTGTCAAACAATGGTAAAGGAGGAAAAACGGGCAAAGGTATCAAAAACTGGTTACAAATGACAAAAAAATAGTGCAAGAAAGTAAAGAAAAGAGGTTAAAAAGTGACAAAAATTGATAATAGAGTGGCATAAAGGGGATAAAACATGCAGAAAAAAAGTGGTTTAAACCTTTCAATAATTGGGTTAATGAGGCAAAAAGTGGCAAAAAGTATCAACAATGTGTTAAAAGTGGTAAAAATGGATAAACGAGTGGCACAAAGGGGCTAAAACATGCAGGAAATGTGGTTTGAAAGAGGATAAAATCATGCAAAAATTGGGTTAAAGAGGCAAAAAGTATCACAAAGGGGTTAAAAGTGTCAAAATGGGTTCATACTGGTGCTAAATGACAATGAGGGAGGGCCATTCTCTGGGATTTTCAGGGGTCCGGCCAATCCTGTTATCAGACCTGCAGCGTGATAGATAACAGGGAGAGATCTCAGTAGTAATGACTACAAATGTCCTGGAGTTTAAAGGAAAATACAAAAACTGCTGCAATAATATTTCCGTCAGACCAAAGTGTTCAGCTCATTTTTGAGTATTTGAAAGTCCGGCCCCCAGAGTTTCTGTCCAGACTAAATCTGGCGCATGTGCAGATGGACTTGATGGTTTCACCTGGAAAACACTGAAGTTTTTTAAATTAGTAACTGATTTTAAAAAGGTGAGCGCCCACACATGAAGACTACCACAGACAGGTTTAACACTTTAGATTTACGGAGTAATAACCAGCCCATACAGCGGTAAACAGGCTAAACGTGGCTAGCTGTTAGCTTCCTGTCACGTGTCTCTGGTGAGTTATACTCACATAAACGGTGGAGGAATGAGATTAGACATAATAAACCTCTCACAGTCGCAGATTTACCTGGATTGAGCCGCAGCAGCACCTCTCCAACATGGCGCCCGTGTGACGCGGCTCTCTGCTCCACTGTGGTCGTGACTCCAGTCCAGCTCCTCTCCTGGACTCTGTGAAGCTCTAGGTTCTTCTTTTTTACAGAACACGTTCTTAAACACGTCATGCTCTAAAAATCAACGAGCTGTTCCTTCAGTTCTCACGTTTTTCTGACTTCATCCTCCTGATCCACTTCCGCCGCCATGACTCTTTCTGCTTCCGCCTTCGCTCAGTTCGCTTCCTGATTGGCTGTCGTTCCGTTTTACGTCACAATACATACAGCAAGTGCTCGGCTGTCTCAACTTAACGGGGTCCCACATTTTTGACATGTCAAGGACCCCACGTGGTCCCGGCCTCCTCAAGGACCCGGTCTAAGGAAATCCCATGATCCTACATGATGCCCGCTAGGGTTTAAATTAGCGCTTATTTTTAATGAATCTCTAATAATCTCTATTTATTCACTCAGTATCCTAACAACGTTTCTCCTCTGTAACAGGGAGTCCACCAAATCCTCTTTTAAAGTCTCTGGTCCTGTTCTGAGAGTCCAGACCTCCACCTGTAGGGGGGCTAAGGAGCAGGGGGATCCAGATTTGACTTTCTGTCCAGTCTTCCCTGCTGATAAGTCATTTAGAAATGTTTAATTTCAGGTTTGTCCCTCCTTAAAAGCTGTAGAAACTCTGAGTGTTACTGAACCAGACTGCTGAAAAATCCCTCTGCTAGAGCCCCGATCTGAGAGGCGAAGAGCGGCAAAAACAGCTTTAAGAAGCAATAAAAATAAGTTAAAGGGGGCAAAAATGGAGGAAAAGGGGAGAAAATGGGGAGAAACAGTGGAAAAATAGTCTGAAAGTAGCAAATATGGGTGGGAAGTTATAAAATAATGAGTTACAGGTGGGAAAATGGTCCAAAAGTGACAAAAACAAGGCAGAAAAAGAGTGAAAAGTGATTAAAATGAGCAAAAAGCAGTCAAGAGTGGCAAAAACAAGTGGAATTTAAGAGCAAAAGGATGCTTAACTGGGTGAAAGTGGCATGAAAGCTTCTCTTCTAAGGTTTTCTGGGTGTAAGTGACATAAAGAGCCACAGGTTAGTATCGCTGCTCTGACACATCCGTGCCGACCGCTCTCATTGGCTGCCTGGTGTTTATTCTATCATAGATTTGCATTAAAAAAACGCATATTAGGGTCACGTTAAAAAAGAGGTTCTGTTAATAATGAAAAATAATGTGATTAAAGTTGTAAATTTACCAGAAACTAAAGTAAGAACAGGAAGCTCAGGATTACAGATCCGTCTCTTTAAACCCAGATATTCATGATTATTCAGCTATTATCTGTTTATTTCCTGATTGATCAGTCCCAGTAAAAAGGAGCCATTTATGTTATAATCATGGAAAATTACAACCTTTAAAACTCATAACATAGTCAAAATCAGAGTCCTCTAAAAAACAGTCTCTAAACCAGACTCCCAGCATAAAACCAAACCACTGATGACTGACCTGACCCCCCCAGGGTTCAGGACCCCTCCCTGTGTGACAGACTGTCCCATATAAACCAGATTAATGAGGATGAACACTGCGTCTTAATCTGAAACGTCTCCTGCTTTCTAGTTTCCTGTGATGACCCCAACGACCTTTCCTCCTTTAGATAATGAAGCAGTAAAAACGTGACCGTCTGATCCACGGACACACAAAGCTGAACACAACCGTCTTTTGTAATCAAACCCACTTTTATTGGTTATCATTCACGCCTGCAGCAGCTTTAGTTGGCGTGCAGAGCCTTCCAGCGGGTCAGAGGGCCTCTGCTGGGGATGTACTTCACCCCGCAGCCGTCTGGGATCAGACGCTTCTCCGCCATCATGTCGTCAAAGTCGCAGGCGTTGAACTTGGTGAAGCCGTACTTCTTAGAGATGTGGATCTGAGGAGGACAGAGACTCAGGATGAGCGTTCAGAGTGGCTACTGCTAGGTAACGTCTGCAGATCTGTGAGGAGGACAGTTTGTCTCAGCGGTCCCTTAAAGCACTCAGCACCTCCCAGCTGAGGACATACACAACCACGGAGTCACTGTCTGCAGCCGTCGCACACCAGAGAGGCACCGCAGCACAACTGGTCGGCTTAATAAGCTGCAGGGCGGCTGGGACGGCACGTTCATTGGCGTCCCAGAGCTCGAGGGTACAGCCGGGTCAGCGCTCTTACCTTCTGGCGTCCGGGGAACTTGAACTTGGCTCTGCGCAGAGCCTCGACCACGTGCTCCTTGTTCTGGGCCTTGGTACGGACGGACATGATCACCTGTCCGATGTGCACGCGAGCCACGGTGCCCTGGGGTTTACCGAACGCACCACGCATCCCAGTCTGGAGCCTGGCGAGGAGAGGAGGGGGGAGGAGAGGGGTGAGAGAGAGGCGGGACGGGGAACGTTTAAAAGTGAAGACTGTCACACACCCAGAAACATTTGTTTTCTAACGTCACATTTCTGATGGATTTAAAGGTGTTTTTGATCATCGACCTGCAGAGAGGAGACTAAAGCACCAACACACTCTTTAACTCGATAAGGACGAGAGAAACACCAGAAAGTGAGGACACCACCGTGGCTGCAGCTGAAGGCTGAAACTGACAGATTCTGTTCAACTTTAGAGCGCTGGCCCCAACGGTCCTTAAAACCAGACTAGAAGTGTGACGTTAGAGTGGGAAAGTCTGACCACCGTTACCTACAGCTCTGAGAGTTAACCTCCACAGTACAACTATCTGAAATAACCCTTTAAATTAAACCACTGAAAAACCTGGCCCCCATCCTCTGGTCCCTGATCAACATCTCAGTTTTCACCCTCAAAGTTGGGAAAGGTCTCAAGTATCAGAACCGATCCAGTTTTGTGGGACCCTCTCCTGATGATCCTAAAGACATAAGGACCCTACAGACCGCAGAGACTCTTGGCTGGCTTAAATCCTCCTACCAGGTCAGGGTTCAGTGGGCTGTGGACCTATAAACAGTGCTGAACCAGACCACCTGGTGGAAACCCCTCCCCTCTACCGACCAATCGCAGACGCCAGACTCACCTATCAGCTCCGGCGCAGGATAACATTTTGTTGATGCGGATGACGTGGAAGGGATGCAGACGCATGCGGATGTGGAAGCCGTCCTTACCGCAGGTCTTCACCATGTACTTGTTAGCACAGATACGGGCGGCCTCCAGAGCTGGGAGGAGAAAGGAGGCGTTCAGGAACACACGGGTGGTTTTACATGTTCATTTCCAAAACCATTCCAGCATCAGATGACAGGATTTAGGGAATGTAACGCACTAGACCTGGCCGATAAACTACAGCAGTCATTTCTCACCTTTATGCCACCTGTAGAAAATCACTGACAGGATTAAACAGAGATAATGCCTTTAAACACACCCCTACATCTACATACATGCTCATGATCCACGTCTGTTTCTCTGAGCTCAGTTTGAACTATCGACCCTGCGGATTTATCCAGAACTAGAAGGGCCGTCCCGTTTATTCCCCACCACACCTGTCACTGTTTAAAACAGGGGTTCCCAACCTTTTCAGCCTGAGACCCCCAGAATAAAGCTGCCAGAGACCGGGCACCCCCACTGTTCCTGAAGGTGGATGAACAGCCAGGAACAGTCTAGAATAGTCATGTGGAGGCAAGGCCGTCCATAAGGGGGGGACAAAGGGGAGGTCTCTGGGACCCAGCCAAACTGGGGGTCAGTAAAACCATGGTCCACTAAAGTTAAGCTGCTATAGGAACTACACAGTGCCAGATCCACCCGGCCTGTTCGATGGCCACGTATGGCCCATGTATTTGAAACACAAGAACATCATACATTCAGACATAAAGCTGCCAGATATTTTATATCTGACCTGAATAACAACCTCTTATTAAAATATATATATATCTATCTATTCATTTACCCTCCTTTAGACGTTGAAAACATCATTAAAAATTGTTAAAAATTGCTAAAATTGGTTAATAATGGGGAAAAAATGATGACAAGGTGGTGAAATTGGATTTTTGAAGACAATAAATGGGTTAAAAGTGGCAAAAAAATAACCAAAAATGGGTTACAGTGGCAAAAATGGGATTAAAAAGTGGCTGAAATTGCTTTAAATTGCAAAAAAATGGTGGAAAATCTGGCAACAATAGGTTAACTGTGGTTAGAAGGGGCAAAAGGGGGTGTAAAAAGGGGTTGACAGAGGCAATACTGGGTCAGCAGAGGCAAAAATAGGCAGAAAAAGGTGATGGAAAGGGTTTAAAATGGACAAAAATGGGTTTTAAGTGGAAGAAATGTGCTAAAACTGGCAAAATTGGTGTTAAAAAGTGATGAGAATGGGTTAAAATTTGGTAAAATTGGTGTAAAGTGTCAATAGTGTAATTTAAAAAATATTCTCAGCTTTTTTTAGGCATCTGGAGACCCCCTGTCAGTGTCTCGCGACCCCCAGTGGGGTCCCGACCCCAAAGTTGAGAACCACTGGTTTAAAGGGACGAGGGAGCGCTGGAAATGTCGGGGTTAAACACAGATGTGGCAGAGTCTGGACTACAGGGTACATTTAGAGGTGAGGTCACTTAGCGGGTCTCAGCAGGCCGCCATCACTCACACATGGCTGCAACCAAATGAGCATGTGCAAAAAACCCAACTTTTTTTTCTACATGACAGCGAAGACGGTGGAAGCTGGATCAAAAGTTAACCTCTGACCCCCAAAACACGACGAACAGGCTAAACTAAGACAGGAAAATTCAGTATTAGACAATCATTTATGTCATTCTAGGTTTCAATGATAACAAATGTAGGATGTTTGCTAACTCCTCTAGAAGAATGTACAGAGAAATGTCTGCCTGGTGCATGGAGGACATCTCTGAACTATCAAACTCCTGTGTGACGGTGATTCTAGGATGTTAGTTTCACATTAGAGATGCACCAGAGCAGATATTTACTGTTACCTGATATCATATTAAAAAGGTAGCTCAGACCTAAACCTCCAGTCCTCCAGACTTTAGAGTCAGGAATGATGAAGATCTGCACGCCCAGACTAAAACTCCACTAATATCAGCAGGAGTGTTGAGATCTGCCTACACCAGGACTACATCGATACCCTCATCAGCTCCTGGTCTCCTCACCTTCTGAAGACAGCTGCTCGTACTCGTCAGAGACCATGTGACCACACAGAGGGAACTCATCCACCTTGGCCTTCTTCCTGCCCAAGTCAAAGATCCTGATCTTAGGATCTACAAACACGGGAGAGAAAATCAACATCAGTTCATTTACATTCAGGAGAGACTCAGAGATCCAGCATGACGGTCACGTCTAGGAGAACGAAGGTCTAAAGTTTCATCAACATCTACACTGATGACGGAGGCAGTGAGCATCTATCCCATAATAGTCCAGCTGTGACTGTCTCAGCGGTCCCTTAAAGCACTCAGCACCTCCCAGCTGAGGACATACACAACCACGGAGTCACTGTCTGCAGCCGTCGCACACCAGAGAGGCACCGCAGCACAACTGGTCGGCTTAATAAGCTGCAGGACTATCAGGAGAGATTATCGGGACTTTCTGATGCCTCCTCTGATCTAAGACATCTCAATATAAGGAGACCGTTCTTTAAATGTCTCCTTTAGATAATGGGTGTGAATTACTGTTTTACTGAGAGAGGCAGAGAGCAGCGTGCAGCGCTGTCGGTCTACAGTCTGATTTTTGCTTTAAAACGATGTAAACTCAATCAGATCAGACAGACAGAGGTCGAGGAGGGCTGAAAACGCCGCGTCATCAGCTGTAGCCACGCCCTCAGACAGGTAAAAGCCCCCTAGAGGTTGATCTTACCAGGCACTCCTCTGCAGAAGCGAGACTTGGGGTAGGGTTTGTTCTTGCAGTAGCGATAGCTGTGGACACACAGAGTCACATGTGAGTATTAAACCACGTCTAAACAACGACCCGTTTAATCAGCAGTGGTCTGAGCTGAGCAGAATCAGAGGTCAAAGGTCATAGTTCATCTGTTAGAGCCATATTAATGAGAAAGCATTTCTCATCTTTATAACGGCATTTATTCAACTTTCTCATCAACAGCTGAGTTCTTCTTCTCCCAGTAGTCATTTTTACCTAGCCGACCTTGAATGCACCATAACAGTCTACAGCTAATTAGCCTTTATTCTGCTGAGGTCTACGCTGGAACAGTATTTTCTTAACAGCAGGACCGTCTGAGAACTCCTTAGTCCTGATGAGGGTCAAAGTTAAGACCACATTACTCCAGGGAGCAGTTTTATCTAAGGAACACAGATCTATGTTATAGAACCACTGATCTAGAATGGTCATCATTTACAGGTCTGACACTCTTCCTCCATCTCTCAACTCTCTCACTCACAGGTTAAAGGTCAGTTAAACAGAGGACCTCTGAGAGAACAGGCCAACTGTCTGAACTATTTTAGGAATATTCTCAGTTATTCTGCCGTCAGCAGCAGGAGTCTGAGGTAGGAACACACAGATATCTATTATTCAGTACTGAGATTTATCCTCACAGGTTTTTAATGATCCTAAACAGTTCATTAAAATCAGAATAACTTTATCAGGACAGATCTGTTAAAATAAACCCAGGTGTTAGAGAACTGGACCAGACCACAGCAGGACAGGGTTTATTAAACCAGACGGACTCAGAGAGGGGTCTGGGGTCCTCCAGGAAATGTAGAACATCCAACCCTGAATTATGGAGAACATCTAAGCTACTGTGAAGACTAAAATCTGAGGCTGGCCATAAAACAGACTGGATGAGGACACGTTTGATTCACACAGGATTAGAATCACCCAGAGATCTCTGGTAGTGAGGAATAATCACGCAGGACGTCTGATTTTAATCCCGTGAGAATCAAACGTGTGATTGAGGAGTATAAACTCAGACAGGTTGAGCACACACAGGTCCACAGGAAAAACTCCTACTGTCTGACTCTGCAGCTCTGGTTTAGAGTAATTATGGTTTTTACTGTAAAGGTCTGACACCTAAAGGCTATAAATAACCCTCCTATCAGTTAATTTAAGCTTATGTGTAAAAATGTCTTCATTTACTGATTATGTAACACCGCTGCTCTGCTTCCTACAGCGTCTCTTTGCTAGTCTCTGGTCCTGTGTCATTATTTTACTGTATATTTCATAAATAACACTTTATATTTAAAACATGTTCGACCTTCATTGGATCGGCTTCAGGAGCTCAGAGTAGCAACAACCTCTGCTGCATAAAAGTTAAAATACCAGGAGAGGTCCATATTTATCATCCTGTCTCAGACGTTAACAGGAGGGACGATCAATCAGCTGATCCAGGTGACTGACGGGAGAGTCAGGAGATATTTCACCGGTTTAGTCATGAACAGATCAATACTGATCTAAAAATGTTTCATACATGTAGAGAGGGCTAAAACATGCTGTCTATCATAAACTCTGGTTTTAGGTCTGTGAGACACCTGAAGGTAACGCCACCTGCAGAACACCATGTGTACAACATTACATTTTAACTATGAACTTCATAAACATTCACTGTTTTCATGTCTGCAGCACCTTCATGATTTCATTCAGAGTTGTCTGTAAATCCAGAACATTCCACCTTTCTGTGTGACCAAACACTGACGTCAGGCTAATTCACTGATTATCAGAGGAACACCGAAATATAAGCATCATCATCATAGCCCTGTGAGTATTTAATTCAGAGTAACGAACACCTCAACCAGGTAAAAATCTGAGTTTAAGATTTAAAATGGCCTAAAAATAAGGATCAGCAGGAACCCTGTATTTAATATTTTATATTTAGTAAATCCCAAAGTTCATAATTTGCACAGAAACAGTTTAGTTCTGCTGTAAATGTTGGGCTGATATTTAACCCTCAGGTATCACTAAGGACATTTTTGTCCATTTGGGCTGATCTTTCCTCTTCCTCTGTGTTAGTGAATATGGTCTCATTTTTGGTAACAAACTTTCTTTCTCTGCAAATTTTTTAAATCCAAATTTCAGTTGCTCTAATAGGTCAGGGGAACATTACAGAATGCATGATTGTATTATGTAATAGCTATGAGATCAAAAACTGTGGTTTGAATGGGAGTCAGTGGGACGTTTTCATCCTTAATGACTCTAAAGGGTAGTAAATTATAAATCAGATGCTACACAAAAACTAAAACGCATCAAAGTCATTATTTTGGCTAATCGTGGACATGTCCAAGCTGGATTTAGAAATTATGCCCCAGCCATCCAACATTGGGTTAAGGGAACATTTCACACTTTTTTCCATAAAAAACATTGACTTCAAGTAATCAAACTGGCATTTAAAGGGTTAAAATCCTCAGAATGGTTGAATATTTGGTAGTTTTGAGCACAGCTGAAGTTGTTTAAGAGATTTATGCAAAAAAAATAAGAAAAAAATATGAATCTATTAAGTTTTATAGCAGTTTTTTGGAAGTGGACATTTTTGTCCTTAATGGCTTTAAAGGGTGGTAAATTACAGTGATGGCTGAGGGTTAAATATGAAGGAGTTAGCTAATAAAGTTAGATATATTCATTTACAAAGCCCTTTCCTTTGACTTAACATAAGTTTAACCCCTCTAACATTTCTATTCTGTTAATGTAGTTAAATGTATAAGAGTCTAACTACTATTGTGGTAATGTAGTTAAATGTATAAGAGTAACTACTATTGTGGTAATGTAGTTAAATGTATAAGAGTAACTACTATTGTGGTAATGTAGTTAAATGTATAAGAGTAACTACTATTGTGGTAATGTAGTTAAATGTATAAGAGTAACTACTATTGTGGTAATGTAGTTAAATGTATAAGAGTAACTACTATTGTGGTAATGTAGTTAAATGTATAAGAGTAACTACTATTGTGGTAATGTAGTTAAATGTATAAGAGTAACTACTATTGTGGTAATGTAGTTAAATGTATAAGAGTAACTACTATTGTGGTAATGTAGTTAAATGTATAAGAGTCTAACTACTATTGTGGTAATGTAGTTAAATGTATAAGAGTAACTACTATTGTGGTAATGTAGTTAAATGTATAAGAGTCTAACTACTATTGTGGTAATGTAGTTAAATGTATAAGAGTAACTACTATTGTGGTAATGTAGTTAAATGTATAAGAGTCTAACTACTATTGTGGTAATGTAGTTAAATGTATAAGAGTAACTACTATTGTGGTAATGTAGTTAAATGTATAAGAGTAACTACTATTGTGGTAATGTAGTTAAATGTATAAGAGTCTAACTACTATTGTGGTAATGTAGTTAAATGTATAAGAGTATAACTACTATTGTGGTAATGTAGTTAAATGTATAAGAGTAACTACTATTGTGGTAATGTAGTTAAATGTATAAGAGTAACTACTATTGTGGTAATGTAGTTAAATGTATAAGAGTCTAACTACTATTGTGGTAATGTAGTTAAATGTATAAGAGTCTAACTACTATTGTGGTAATGTAGTTAAATGTATAAGAGTAACTACTATTGTGGTAATGTAGTTAAATGTATAAGAGTAACTACTATTGTGGTAATGTAGTTAAATGTATAAGAGTCTAACTACTATTGTGGTAATGTAGTTTAATGTATAAGAGTATAACTACTATTGTGGTAATGTAGTTAAATGTATAAGAGTAACTACTATTGTGGTAATGTAGTTAAATGTATAAGAGTATAACTACTATTGTGGTAATGTAGTTAAATGTATAAGAGTCTAACTACTATTGTGGTAATGTAGTTAAATGTATAAGAGTAACTACTATTGTGGTAATGTAGTTAAATATATAAGAGTAACTACTATTGTGGTAATGTAGTTAAATGTATAAGAGTCTAACTACTATTGTGGTAATGTATTTAAATGTATAAGAGTAACTACTATTGTGGTAATGTAGTTAAATGTATAAGAGTAACTACTATTGTGGTAATGTAGTTAAATGTATAAGAGTAACTACTATTGTGGTAATGTAGTTAAATGTATAAGAGTAACTACTATTGTGGTAATGTAGTTAAATGTATAAGAGTAACTACTATTGTGGTAATGTAGTTAAATGTATAAGAGTAACTACTATTGTGGTAATGTAGTTAAATGTATAAGAGTAACTACTATTGTGGTAATGTAGTTAAATGTATAAGAGTAACTACTATTGTGGTAATGTAGTTAAATGTATAAGAGTAACTACTATTGTGGTAATGTAGTTAAATGTATAAGAGTCTAACTACTATTGTGGTAATGTAGTTAAATGTATAAGAGTAACTACTATTGTGGTAATGTAGTTAAATGTATAAGAGTAACTACTATTGTGGTAATGTAGTTAAATGTATAAGAGTAACTACTATTGTGGTAATGTAGTTAAATGTATAAGAGTCTAACTACTATTGTGGTAATGTAGTTAAATGTATAAGAGTAACTACTATTGTGGTAATGTAGTTAAATGTATAAGAGTAACTACTATTGTGGTAATGTAGTTAAATGTATAAGAGTCTAACTACTATTGTGGTAATGTAGTTAAATGTATAAGAGTAACTACTATTGTGGTAATGTAGTTAAATGTATAAGAGTCTAACTACTATTGTGGTAATGTAGTTAAATGTATAAGAGTAACTACTATTGTGGTAATGTAGTTAAATGTATAAGAGTAACTACTATTGTGGTAATGTAGTTAAATGTATAAGAGTCTAACTACTATTGTGGTAATGTAGTTAAATGTATAAGAGTCTAACTACTATTGTGGTAATGTAGTTAAATGTATAAGAGTAACTACTATTGTGGTAATGTAGTTAAATGTATAAGAGTAACTACTATTGTGGTAATGTAGTTAAATGTATAAGAGTCTAACTACTATTGTGGTAATGTAGTTAAATGTATAAGAATCTAACTACTATTGTGGTAATGTAGTTAAATGTAGTTAATGTAACTATAGTTTAAACTCAGCGGTACCGGATCAGACTTCTACCATCCTCTACCTCGTTAATACTGAACATGTCTGACTGGCTGTAGGATCTAAGGATGTTATCGTCGTTAAATAAAGACTAATAAAGTATTTTAGAAATTTAAAGCGTTAATGTTTAATTTCAGTCTAAGGGTTGTCTGTTAGCGTTAGCCGCATGCCAGCTAGGTTAGCTCTGGTAGCTAATGACAGGCTAACACCGGTCACCTGGTTCCTGACATTAGAACACCTTAATAAATAAAGGTAACTCTTTCATATCTAATCAAACAGATATAGAGGCTCTTAGCCCGGGTAAACCTAACCCCAGAGAGCCTGCCGGTGCTCCCGGTAGCCCCACATGGTTCTCTGCAGGCCGGAGCCATTTTCCTCTCCCCGGACAGTCCCGTCATAAAAACAGACTTACCAGCGGGCTGGTCGGCGGCCCATGGTTGCAATCTGAAAATTAACAAATAAAAAAGCGTTATTCACTCAAACCTGCGAGTCGATCTCTGAAAAAAGAGTTTATCTCGGAGTATTTATGGAGAGCTGGAGAACTCGCGCTCCGTCCACGCACTCACCTAATGGAGGAAAGGAAGAAGAAGAGACTTCCGGTTCGTCATAAGGACCGGGGGCGTCTGGGATTTATAGTTTTTATTTACTAAACATTTATATTTCATTTAGCGGGCTCTTTAGTGTCCGAAATAACACTTAAATAAAAACTGTTCTGTTTAAACCGAATAAAAAAAATAATTTACGGACAACTGACGTTTTCCAAAAGCATGCTGGGAATTGTAGTTCTTTGAGTTTCCCTCGCCCGAGCCATGCTACAACATATGATTTTTCCTTTAAACAAATATCCACGTTTCTATCGTCTATCACCGTTCAGAGAAAATACTGAGATGTGACTTTGGTCCATAGCTCCAGATCAACGAATGTAGCTAGTCTGAAATCTGATTGGTTGTCCTGGAAAAAAAAAATCAATAAATTATCAAATACATAAAATGTAGCTCAGACCTAAAACTTCAGTCCTTCACACAGATGTTACAGTTTAATGAATGGAGACTTCAGCTGACCTGGGCCTGCTGGTCCAGACTAAAACCTCACTAGTTTATTTATTTATAAGGCTGATATTTACAGCTGATAAACAGAGTAGAGCCAAAATAACCGTGTAAATATCAGCTGACCTGTCATATTTCTCACACTTGTATAATCCTGATAATAACATCCCTATTGTTCATTATTCCTGCATATAATTCCAAAAAATTTAATCATCCTCGCTGTTCTGGTTCTCAGCTGGTGGGTCTCGACCTAAATCTGGGTCCTGGAGCTTCTTTCAGTGGGACATGAACATGTGCCCAGTAAAAAAGTGACAGAAAACTGTGGTGAAGCCCTTATCGGCCACCCATCCATATATGCAGGGAGAGATCGTCAAAATAAGAGCTGAAACCAACAAAGAAGCTTGAAATAGAAATTAATCTGTAAATACATCAAAACTGCAATTTCAGCAATTCAGAACTCCAGTCATCACATCTGTGAGTCTGTAGAAGAACCACTAGTGTTCACTAGGGGGCAGTGTTCACTAGGGGACAGTGTTCACTAGGGGGCAGTGGTCACTAGGAAGCAGTGTTCACTAGGGGACAGTGTTCACTAGGGGGCAATGTTCACTAGGGGACAGTGTTCACTGGGGGGCAGTGTTCACTAGGGGACAGTGTTCACTAGGGGGCAATGTTCACTAGGGGACAGTGTTCACTGGGGGGCAGTGTTCACTAGGGGACAGTGTTCACTAGGGGGCAATGTTCACTAGGGGACAGTGTTCACTGGGGGGCAGTGTTCACTAGGGGACAGTGTTCACTAGGGGGCAGTGTTCACTAGGGGACAGTGTTCACTAGGGGGCAGTGGTCACTAGGGGGCAGTGTTCACTAGGGGACAGTGTTCACTAGGGGACAGTGTTCACTAGGGGACAATGTTCACTAGGGGGCAGTGTTCACTAGGGGGCAGTGTTCACTAGGGGGCAGTGTTCACTAGGGGGCAGTGTTCACTAGGGGACAGTGGTCACTAGGGGACAGTGTTCACTAGGGGGCAGTGTTCACTAGGGGACAGTGATCACTAGGGGACAGTGTTCACTAGGGGGCAGTGGTCACTAGGGGACAGTGGTCACTAGGGGACAGTGTTCACTAGGGGGCAGTGGTCACTAGGAAGCAGTGTTCACTAGGGGACAGTGGTCACTAGGAAGCAGTGTTCACTAGGGGGCAGTGTTCACTAGGGGGCAGTGTTCACTAGGGGGCATTGTTCACTAGGGGGCAGTGTTAACTAGGGGACAGTGTTCACTAGGAAGCAGTGTTAAGTAGGAAGCAGTGTTCACTAGGGGACAGTGGTCACTAGGAAGCAGTGTTCACTAGGGGGCAGTGTTCACTAGGGGGCAGTGTTCACTAGGGGGCAGTGGTCACTAGGGGGCAGTGTTCACTAGGGGACAGTGATCACTAGGGGACAGTGTTCACTAGGGGGCAGTGGTCACTAGGGGACAGTGGTCACTAGGGGACAGTGTTCACTAGGGGGCAGTGGTCACTAGGAAGCAGTGTTCACTAGGGGACAGTGGTCACTAGGAAGCAGTGTTAAGTAGGAAGCAGTGTTCACTAGGGGACAGTGGTCACTAGGAAGCAGTGTTAACTAGGGGACAGTGTTCACTAGGAAGCAGTGTTAAGTAGGAAGCAGTGTTCACTAGGGGACAGTGTTCACTAGGGGACAGTGTTCACTAGGGGGCAGTGTTCACTAGTGGACAGTGGTCACTAGGGGGCAGTGTTCACTAGAGGACAGTTTTTACTAGGGGGACAGTTGTCACTAGGGGGCAGTGGTCACTAGTGGACAGTGGTCACTAGAGGACAGTGGTCACTAGGGGGCAGTGGTCACTAGGGGGCAGTGTTCACTAGGGGGCAGTGGTCACTAGGGGGCAGTGTTCACTAGGGGGCAATGTTCACTAGGGGACAGTGTTCACTGGGGGGCAGTGTTCACTAGGGGACAGTGTTCACTAGGGGGCAATGTTCACTAGGGGACAGTGTTCACTGGGGGGCAGTGTTCACTAGGGGACAGTGTTCACTAGGGGGCAGTGTTCACTAGGGGACAGTGTTCACTAGGGGGCAGTGTTCACTAGGGGGCAGTGTTCACTAGGGGACAGTGTTCACTAGGGGGCAGTGTTCACTAGGGGGCAGTGGTCACTAGGGGACAGTGTTCACTAGGGGACAATGTTCACTAGGGGGCAGTGTTCACTAGGGGGCAGTGTTCACTAGGGGACAGTGTTCACTAGGGGGCAGTGTTCACTAGGGGGCAGTGTTCACTAGGGGGCAGTGTTCACTAGGGGACAGTGGTCACTAGGGGACAGTGTTCACTAGGGGGCAGTGTTCACTAGGGGACAGTGATCACTAGGGGACAGTGTTCACTAGGGGGCAGTGGTCACTAGGGGACAGTGGTCACTAGGGGACAGTGTTCACTAGGGGGCAGTGGTCACTAGGAAGCAGTGTTCACTAGGGGACAGTGGTCACTAGGAAGCAGTGTTCACTAGGGGGCAGTGTTCACTAGGGGGCATTGTTCACTAGGGGGCAGTGTTAACTAGGGGACAGTGTTCACTAGGAAGCAGTGTTAAGTAGGAAGCAGTGTTCACTAGGGGACAGTGGTCACTAGGAAGCAGTGTTCACTAGGGGGCAGTGTTCACTAGGGGGCAGTGTTCACTAGGGGGCAGTGGTCACTAGGGGGCAGTGTTCACTAGGGGACAGTGATCACTAGGGGACAGTGTTCACTAGGGGGCAGTGGTCACTAGGGGACAGTGGTCACTAGGGGACAGTGTTCACTAGGGGGCAGTGGTCACTAGGAAGCAGTGTTCACTAGGGGACAGTGGTCACTAGGAAGCAGTGTTCACTAGGGGGCAGTGTTCACTAGGGGGCAGTGTTAACTAGGGGACAGTGTTCACTAGGAAGCAGTGTTAAGTAGGAAGCAGTGTTCACTAGGGGACAGTGTTCACTAGGGGACAGTGTTCACTAGGGGGCAGTGTTCACTAGTGGACAGTGGTCACTAGGGGGCAGTGTTCACTAGAGGACAGTTTTTACTAGGGGGACAGTTGTCACTAGGGGGCAGTGGTCACTAGAGGACAGTGGTCACTAGGGGGCAGTGGTCACTAGGGGGCAGTGTTCACTAGGGGGCAGTGGTCACTAGAGGACAGTTTTTACTAGGGGGACAGTGGTCACTAGTGGACAGTGGTCACTAGAGGACAGTGGTCACTAGGGGGCAGTGGTCACTAGGGGGCAGTGTTCACTAGGGGGCAGTGGTCACTAGGGGGCAGTGTTCACTAGGGGGCAGTGTTCACTAGGGGGCAGTGGTCACTAAGGGACAGTGGTCACTAGGGGGCAGTGATGACTAGGGGGCAGTGTTCACTAGGGGACAGTGGTCACTAGGGGGCAGTGGTCACTAGTGGACAGTGATGACTAGGGGGCAGTGTTCACTAGGGGACAGTGGTCACTAGGGGGCAGTGGTCACTAGTGGACAGTGATGACTAGGGGGCAGTGTTCACTAGGGGACAGTGGTCACTAGGGGGCAGTGTTCACCAGGGGGCAGTGGTCACTAGGGGGCAGTGTTCACTAAGGGACAGTGGTCACTAGGGGGCAGTGTTCACTAGGGGGCAGTGTTCAACAGGGGACAGTGTTCACTAGGGGACAGTGGTCACTAGGGGGCAGTGTTCAACAGGGGACAGTGTTCACTAGGGGACAGTGGTCACTAGGGGGCAGTTTTCACTAGGGGACAGTGGTCACTAGTGGACAGTGGTCACTAGGGGGCAATGGTCACTAGGGGGCAGTGGTCACTAGGGGGCAGTGTTCACTAGTGGACAGTGGTCACTAGGGGGCAGTGGTCACTAGGGGGCAGTGGTCACTAGGGGACAGTGGTCACTAGAGGACCGTGTTCACTAGAGGACAGTGTTCACTAGAGGACAGTGGTGGCTAGGGGGCGGTGTTTATTAGAGGACAGTGTTCATTAGAGGACAGTGTTCACTAGTGGACAGTGGTCACTAGGGGGCAGTGGTCACTAGGGGGCAGTGGTCACTAGGGGACAGTGGTCACTAGAGGACCGTGTTCACTAGAGGACAGTGTTCACTAGAGGACAGTGGTGGCTAGGGGGCGGTGTTTATTAGAGGACAGTGTTTATTAGAGGACAGTGTTTATTAGAGGACAGTGTTCACTAGAGGACGGTGTTCACTAGTGGACAGTGTTCACTAGTGGACAGTGGTCACTAGAGGACAGTGTTCACTAGTGGACAGTGGTCACTAGAGGACAGTGTTCACTAGGGGGCAGTGTTCACTAGTTGACAGTGGTCACTAGGGGGCAGTGTTCACTAGAGGACAGTGTTCACTAGGGGGCAGTGTTCACTAGAGGACAGTGTTCACTAGGGGGCAGTGTTCACTAGTTGACAGTGGTCACTAGGGGGCAGTAGTCACTAGGGGGCAGTGGTCACTAGGGGGCAGTGGTCACTAGGGGGACAATGATCAAAAGGGGGCAGTGTTCAACAGGGGACAGTGTTCACTAGGAGACAGTGGTCACTAGGGGGCAGTGGTCACTAGGGGGCAGTGTTCACTAGGGGACAGTGGTCACTAGAGGACAGTGTTCACTAGAGGACAGTGGTCACTAGGGGGCAGTGTTCACTAGGGGCCAGTGGTCACTAGAGGACAGTGGTGGCTAGGGGGCGGTGTTTATTAGAGGACAGTGTTCATTAGAGGACAGTGTTCACTAGAGGACGGTGTTCACTAGTGGACAGTGTTCACTAGTGGACAGTGGTCACTAGAGGACCGTGTTCACTAGAGGACAGTGGTGGCTAGGGGGCGGTGTTTATTAGAGGACAGTGTTCATTAGAGGACAGTGTTCACTAGAGGACGGTGTTCACTAGTGGACAGTGTTCACTAGTGGACAGTGGTCACTAGAGGACCGTGTTCACTAGAGGACAGTGTTCACTAGAGGACAGTGGTGGCTAGGGGGCGGTGTTTATTAGAGGACAGTGTTCATTAGAGGACAGTGTTCACTAGAGGACGGTGTTCACTAGAGGACAGTGTTCACTAGAGGACAGTGGTGGCTAGGGGGCGGTGTTTATTAGAGGACAGTGTTTATTAGAGGACAGTGTTCACTAGAGGACGGTGTTCACTAGAGGACAGTGTTCACTAGAGGACAGTGGTGGCTAGGGGGCGGTGTTTATTAGAGGACAGTGTTTATTAGAGGACAGTGTTCATTAGAGGACAGTGTTCACTAGAGGACGGTGTTCACTAGAGGACAGTGTTCACTAGGGGGCAGTGTTCACTAGAGGACAGTGGTGGCTAGGGGGCGGTGTTTATTAGAGGACAGTGTTTATTAGAGGACAGTGTTCATTAGAGGACAGTGTTCACTAGAGGACAGTGTTCACTAGTGGACAGTGGTCACTAGAGGACAGTGTTCACTAGGGGGCAGTGTTCACTAGTTGACAGTGGTCACTAGGGGGCAGTGTTCACTAGAGGACAGTGTTCACTAGGGGGCAGTGTTCACTAGAGGACAGTGTTCACTAGGGGGCAGTGTTCACTAGTTGACAGTGGTCACTAGGGGGCAGTATTCACTAGGGGGCAGTGGTCACTAGGGGGCAGTGGTCACTAGGGGGACAATGATCAAAAGGGGGCAGTGTTCAACAGGGGACAGTGTTCACTAGGAGACAGTGGTCACTAGGGGGCAGTGGTCACTAGGGGGCAGTGTTCACTAGGGGACAGTGGTCACTAGAGGACAGTGTTCACTAGAGGACAGTGGTCACTAGGGGGCAGTGTTCACTAGGGGCCAGTGGTCACTAGGGGGCAGTGGTCACTAGGGGACAGTGGTCACTAGAGGACAGTGTTCACTAGAGGACAGTGGTCACTAGGGGGCAGTGGTCACTAGGGGACAGTGGTCACTAGAGGACAGTGTTCACTAGAGGACAGTGGTCACTAGGGGGCAGTGGTCACTAGGGGACAGTGGTCACTAGAGGACAGTGTTCACTAGAGGACAGTGGTCACTAGGGGGCAGTGGTCACTAGGGGACAGTGGTCACTAGAGGACAGTGTTCACTAGAGGACAGTGGTCACTAGGGGGACAGTGATCACTAGGGGGCAGTGTTCACTAGGAGACAGTGGTCACTAGGGGGCAGTGGTCACTAGGGGGGAGTGTTCACTAGGGGACAGTGGTCACTAGGGGGCAGTTTTCACTAGGGGACAGTGGTCACTAGGGGGCAGTGTTCACTAGGGGGCAGGGTTCATTAGAGGACAGTGTTCACTAGTTGACAGTTTTCACTAGGGGGCAGTAGTCACTAGGGGGCAGTGTTCATTAGAGGACAGTGTTCACTAGAGGACAGTGTTGCTCCAAACACAGCTGCCTGCTTTGCCCTACTTTTCTAATTCTTAAAAAGGAACAATGAGCTCATATCTAAACTCTGATAATGTAGAACAAATGTTGATCTGAGGAATGTGAGGAATCCAAACCTCGCTCTTACTCCACATTTCAGAGTCTGTTAAACATGGGGGCCCCGCAGGAGCTGCTTCATGGATCAGACAGCCTGTTGGAGGCTTTACAACCTTTAGACATCAGAATCGCAGAGATATCTTTAATAGCAGAGATATGTTTTCTGTTTATTATTACAGAAACTAGTGCTGTAATGTGGACAAGAGTCTGATATTTTAGATGACTGTACTCAAAATTTACCAGCAGATGATGGGGAACACTTTGGGTATTCCTCCTGTTTTTTTTACTGAAGCGTGTGGTTCTGTCAGCTCTAAAGCTCCATGGAGATAAAATCATCCTGGATCCCTGGTATCAGAGCTGGACTTTAAGGTTTACTCGGGTGTACGAGGTTTTACCTCTGTGGATAGAACCACTTTAAATAGAGTCTAGATCCTACAGAGAGTTTAGTTTACTGATGTCTATTTGATACCACGGCCAGAACTCCTGGACCGTTCCTGGGCCATTTCTGGGTCTACGTTGCTGAAAGTGTGGCTGTGTTGTGATTTTAAATCAGGGTAAGGAGGTTTAAATATGATGAATGATCTCTGCAGTTATGGGAACTTTAAAACGTTTGACTCTTTCAGAGGTCAGGGGTCAGAGGGTGTGGAGGACGCTGGGAGAACATTAGCTGTCTGACTGTGAAGTTTGGTGGAGGAGGGATAATGGTATGGTCAGTAGGGGTCCAGGTCTTTCTGTGCAACATCAGAGCCTGACCTCATAAATGCTCTCCAGGATGAATGGACACACATTCTCACTGAAACACTCCAGAATGTTCTGGAAAGCCTTCAGAGAAGAGAGGAGGCTGTTAGAGCTGCAGAGGGGACTAAGTCCAGATTAAAGAACATGGATCTGAATATTCTAGAACACATGATACTGAAACTGTCAGAGGTTTTTGACCCGTCGCTGTGTGGTTAAAGAAAGCGGTGATATCTGTAAACTCCAGCCTACAGGAAGTGAGTGTCGCTCCTATCAGCTCCGCAGGACGATCCCTGCCCCCTCTGCTCCATCCGCTCGGACCCCATCAGTCCCCGTCCCTCTGTTTGGTCTGGACCTCCTCCAGACCCCGCTCACTGAGCTCGGCCTCACTGAAGGGAGACGATGACAGCGTGACGATGGGAAAGAAACAAGGACCAAAAATGGTCGTAGGCTTTGTGCCTGTTCCTGGTGACTAACCACACACACACACACCCACACACACACACACACACACGTCAGAGCAGAGACAGATGGATGGTTCCTCAGAAAACTCCAGAAAGGGGGACATAAATCCAGATTAAAGCCAGACCGTGGACTAAAGGACTCGTCTTAGTCCAGATGTGATGATGTCAATGAGCCTCAGTAGGATCCACAGAGATTATCATCCCATTAGAGTCCATCTAGACTGACCAAGTCAGGATGTGCTCCACTGTCTACATCTCCATTTATATAGCACATGGGCCACAGGTCAAAGGGGGGCAGACGCCTCAGGATAGAGCTTTTCGGTAGGGCTGGGCCATTAATGATGTTTCAGAGATATGCAGCACTGTGTAGAACATTTAGGTGTGTTTGGGCCAAATCTGAGGCCACAGTGAGGCACAGATGTGACTATAAGCCGCTAAAGCCACCAGGGCATGGGAAAATCACCTGTGAATAAAGTCCACAGCTTTAGGGCGGAGTAAAGGGTGGATGTGGCGAGTAAGCACAGCTTAGAGGGGAAGTAGGGTCGTCATGAGCCCCTGGTCCTGCTGTGGATGTTCTAGGGACCCTCTATTGGTCTCTGGGCGTATTACGGGGGGAAAAGCTGTCAAGCTTGACCTTGACTGCCGGACATACGGTGTTAGTTCATGCAGGCCACGAAGTCAAACGCTGCCGTATAACCGAGATCAGCTGATCTAAGCACCCATCAGCTGATCTAAGCACCCATCAGCTGATCTAAGCCCTCATCAGCTGATCTAAGCCCCCATCAGCTGATCTAAGCCCCCATCAGCTGATCTAAGCCCCATCACCTGATCTAAGCCCTCATCAGCTGATCTAAGCACCCATCAGCTGATCTAAACCCTCATCACCTGATCTAAGCCCTCATCAGCTGATCTAAGCCCTCATCAGCTGATCTAAGCCCTCATCAGCTGATCTAAGCCCTCATCAGCTGATCTAAGCCCCCATCAGCTGATCTAAACCCTCATCAGATGATCTAAGCCCTCATCAGCTGATCTAAGCCCCCATCAGCTGATCTAAACCCTCATCAGCTGATCTAAGCCCTCATCAGCTGATCTAAACCCTCATCAGCTGATCTAAACCCTCATCAGCTGATCTAAGCCCTCATCAGCTGATCTAAGCCCTCATCAGCTGACAGATAGCCGATTCTCTTGAAGCTCCCTGCTGGCTTACCTCACTGATGCTGCCTTATTTAAACTGCTCTGGCCTGTCTGCTCCCTCTGCTGGTGGCTTTTCCAACCCTCCTCCACCCCAGCTCCTCCTTTATTCTGCCTCTGACTGAACCAGAGTCATTCTGGTGTCAGAGACGTCTGCTCTGAGTTTACTCTCTCTCTGTCTCATCGTAAACTGTTGTAAATCTTTTAGCATGTTCTCTTTTACTCCCTACTAGCTGATATCCAGGAATAATAACGTACACCGTTAAAGGGAAGACCCACCAGAGAAACATACCTGAGTCACAATAAATATAAATAAACAATAAATAAATGTTTTATCTGAGTGCCAACCTGAGAGAGTTCTTCTCTAAAACCTCCACAGCTCACAGTGACAAACACACCCTCACACCTCGCCATCACGCCACAGAATGACCACTGATGAAACCGGGCGTGGCTGAAAACACCCCGAGTGTTACTCTGAAACAGGAAGTGTGTGTGGGAGGTTATCGCTGTCATGACTGTGTGTGAGAGAGAGAGAGAGCAAGAGAGGGGAAGAGAGAGAAACAAAGTTCACATGTCAGAGAAAAAGTTCCATTCTGTCATCACTCCTGAGGAAAAACAGACACAGCAGAACAGAAGAAGGAGAACGGCCTGGAGACAGAGAGAGATGGAGAAAGATTTATTTATTCATCTATCGATATATCTATTTATTTATATGTCTATCTCGTGGTACACTGCTTTGGCTGCCTAAATTGTTTTCTACGCATCTAAAACTCATCAAACGGAAAATAAATTTAACCAAACTGATAAAAAAAAAAAAAACATGGAGACAGAAAAAAAACGGAAAAGAGATGAAGGTAGAGAAGATGAAGATGAAGGTAGAGATGATGGAGGTGAAGTAGAGATGATGAAGATGAAGGTAGAGATGATGAAGATGAAGCAGAGATGATGGAGATGAAGGTAGAGATGACGGAGATGTAGATAGAGGTATATCGATGTAGATAGATGTAGTTAGATGTAGTTAGATGTGGCTAGATGTAGTTAGATGTAGTCAGATGTAGTTTGATGTAATCAGATGTAGATAGATGTAGAGATATGTAGATTGATGTAGTTAGATGTTGATAGATGTAGAGAGATGAAGTCAGATGTAGATAGATGCAGATAGAGGTAGTCAGATTTAGATAGAGGTAGTCAGATGTAGTCAGATGGAGTTATGTAGTTTGATGTAGATAAATGTAGTTTGATGTAGTTAGCTGAAGACAGATGTAGTTTGATGTAGATATATGTATTTAGAGGTAGATAGATGTAGTTAGATGTAGTCAGATGTAGTCAGATGTTGACAGATGTAGTTAGATAGAGATAGAGATAGATGTGGTTAGTGGTAGATAGATGTAGATTGATGTAGTTAGATGTAGACAGATGTAGATACATGTAGTTTGATGTAGAAAGATGTTGTCAGATGCAGATAGAGGTAGTCAGATGTAGAAAGATGTAGATAGATGTGGTAAGAGATAATTAGATGTAGATAGATGTAGTTTGATGTAGATATATGTAGTCAGATATAGTTAGATGGAGACAATGTAGTCAGATATTTAGATGTAGTCAGATGCAGATAGAGGTAGTCAGATGTAGTAAGATGTAGATAGATGTAGATAGATTTAGATTGATGTAGTCAGATAAAGATAGAGGTAGTAAGATGTAGATAGATGTAGATAGATGTAGTTAGATGTAGATAGATGTAGTTAGATGTAGATGATGTAGTCAGATGTAGATAGGTGTAAAAAGATGTAGTCAGATGCAGACAGAGGTAGTCAGATGTAGTCAGATGTAGATAGATGTAGAAAGATGTAGTCAGATGTAGAAAGAGGTAGTCAGATGTAGATGGATGTAGTTAGATGTAGTCAGAGGTAATTTGATGTAGTCAGATGTAGTTAGATGTAGATAGATTTTGATTGATGTAGTCAGATATAGATAGAGGTAGTAAGATGTAGATAGATGGAGAAAGATGTAGTTAGATGTAGATAGGTGTAAAAAGATGTAGTCAGATGTAGATAGATGGAAATATTTGTGGTTAGAGGTAGATAGATGTAGTCTGATGTAGTAAGATGTAGATAAATGTAGTCAGATATAGTCAGATGTAGATAGATGTAGATAGGTGTAGTTTGATGTAGATATTGATGTAGATATATGTAGTTAGAGGTAGTTAGATATAGATAGATGTAGATTGATGTAAACAGATGTAGTAAGATGTAGTTAGATATAGATAGATGTAGTTAGATGTAGAGATATTTAGTCAGATGTAGTTAGATGTAGATAGATGTAGTCATACAGAGTTAGATGTAGATCGATGTAGTTAGATATAGTTAGATGTAGATCGATGTAGTTAGATGTACAGTTGAAAGCATAAGTTTACATACACTATATAAAAAGGCACATAAACTTTTATTTCTCACCGTCTAACATTAAATCAGATTAAACTTTTCCTGTTTTTGGTCAATTAGGATTACCAAAATTATTTCTATTTGCTAAATGCCAGAATAATGACAGAGATCATTTTTTAGACAATTTTTTATTATTTTCTTGAGAGCCAGAAGTTTCCATACATTTCATTAGTATTTGGTAGCATTGCCTTTAAACTGTATGACTTGGGTCAAACATTTTGGATATGCTTTTACAAGCTTCTCACAATAGTTTGCAGGAATTTTGGCCCATTCCTCCTGGCAGAACTGGTGTAACTGAGCCAAGTTTGTAGGCCGCCTTGCTCCCACATGCCTTTTCAGCTCTGCCAATAAATCTTCAATGGGATTGAGATCAGGGCTTTGTGATGGCCACTCCAAAACATTGACTTTGTTATCCTTAAGCCACTTTGTAACCAGTTTGGCAGTATGCTTAGGGTCATTGTCCATTTGGAAAACCCATTTGTGCCCAAGCTTTAACTTCCTGGCTGATGTCCTGAGATGTTGCTTCAGTATTTCCACATAATGTTCTTTCCTCATGATGCCATCTATTTTGCGAAGTGCACCAGTCCCTCCTGCAGCAAAACAACCCCACAACATGATGCTGCCACCCCCATGTTTCACAGTTGGGATGGTGTTCTCAGGCTTGCAAGCTTCCCCCTTTTTTCTCCAAATGTAACGATGGTCATTATGGCCAAAAAGTTCAATTTTAGTTTGGTCAGACCACAGAACATGTCTCCAAAAATGAAGGTCTTTGTCCCTGTGTGTATTTACAAACTGTAATCTGGCTTTTTTATGTTTCTTTTGGAGTAATGGCTTCTTCCTGGGAGAGTGGCCTTTCAGCCCATGTGGGTACAGGACTCGTTTGACTGTTGATAATGACACACTCTCACCAGCTTCAGCAGCATCTTCACAAGGTCTTTAGCTTTTGTTCTTGGGTTGAGATGCACTTTTCGGATCAAAGCACGTTCATCTCTGGGACACAGAACCCGTCTCCTTCCTGAGCGGTATGATGGCTGGACATTCCCATGGTGTTTATACTTGCGTATAATTGTTTGAACAGATGAACGTGGCACCTTCAGGCATCTGGAAATTGCACCCAAGGATGAACCAGACTTGTGCAAGTCCACAATTCTCTTCCTGATATCTTGGCTGATTTCTTTTGATTTTCCCATGATGTTACACAAAGAAGCAGTGTGTTTCAGGTGTGCCTTAAAATACATCCACAGGTGTGCCTCTAATTAACTCAAATGTTGTCAATAAACCTATCAGAGGCTTCCAAAGACATGACATCATCATCTGGGCTTTCCCACATTGTTTAAAGGCATAGTAATCTTAGTGTATGTAAACTTCTGACTTTGAAGAAAGTCATAAAAATTGCCTTAAAAAATTCTTTTCTCATTATTCTGGCATTTAGCAAATAGAAATAATTTTGGTAATCCTAATTGACCAAAACAGGAAAAGTTTAATCTGATTTAATGTTAGACGGTGAGAAAAAAAGGTTTATGTGCCTTTTTATATAGTGTATGTAAACCTCTGGTTTCAACTGTAGATAGATATACTTTGATGTAGTCAGATGTAGTTAGATATAGATAGATGTAGTTAGATGTAGATAGATGTAGTTAGATGTAGATAGATGTAGTTAGATGTAGATAGATGTAGTTAGATGTAGATAGATGTAGTTAGATGTAGATAGATGTAGTTAGATGTAGTTAGATGTAGTTAGATGTAGATAGATGTAGTCAGATGTAGTTAGATGTAGATAGATGTAGTCAGATGTAGTTAGATGTAGATAGATGTAGTTAGATGTAGATAGATGTAGTTAGATGTAGATAGATGTAGTTAGATGTAGATAGATGTCTATTTTTAGTGTCTCTGCTGTAGCTCTGAGGTCAGAGTTCAGTCTTTACAGTCTTTAGAGATTTGTCTGAAGTTATTTTTATTTCAAATCCTTTAATATGAAGGATGAACCAGAGGCTGCTGAGGACTGAAACACATCATACAGCATGTTAACATGGACGGGAGGATCCTGAGGACCCTGTTAGATCAGGGTCTCTGAGGATCCTGTTATATTGGGGTCTCTGAGGACCGTCTTAGATCAGGGTCTCTGAGGACCCTCTTGGATCAGGGTCTCTGAGGACCGTCTTAGATCAGGGTCTCTGAGGACCCTCTTGGATCAGGGTCTCTGAGGACCCTCTTGGATCAGGGTCTCTGAGGACCGTCTTGGATCAGGGTCTCTGAGGACCCTCTTGGATCAGGGTCTCTGAGGACCCTCTTGGATCAGGGTCTCTGAGGACCCTCTTAGATCAGGGTCTCTGAGGACCGTCTTAGATCAGGGTCTCTGAGGACCGTCTTATTTCAGGGTCTCTGAGGACCCTCTTGGATCAGGGTCTCTGAGGACCCTCTTGGATCAGGGTCTCTGAGGACCGTCTTAGATCAGGATCTCTGAGGACCCTCATGGATCAGGGTCTCTGAGGACCCTCTTAGATCAGGGTCTCTGAGGACCGTCTTGGATCAGGATCTCTGAGGACCGTCTTAGATCAGGGTCTCTGAGGACCCTCTTGGATCAGGGTCTCTGAGGACCCTCTTGGATCAGGGTCTCTGAGGACCCTCTTGGATCAGTGTCTCTGAGGACCCTCTTAGATCAGGGTCTCTGAGGACCGTCTTGGATCAGGGTCTCTGAGGACCCTCTTAGATCAGGGTCTCTGAGGACCCTCTTGGATCAGGGTCTCTGAGGACCCTGTTGGATCAGGGTCTCTGAGGACCCTCTTGGATCAGGGTCTCTGAGGACCCTCTTAGATCAGGGTCTCTGAGGACCCTCTTGGATCAGGGTCTCTGAGGACCCTGTTGGATCAGGGTCTCTGAGGACCCTGTTGGATCAGGGTCTCCGAGGACCCTCTTGGATCAGGGTCTCCGAGGACCCTCTTGGATCAGGGTCTCCGAGGACCCTCTTGGATCAGGGTCTCCGAGGACCCTCTTGGATCAGGGTCTCTGAGGACCCTCTTGGATCAGGGTCTCCGAGGACCCTCTTGGATCAGGGCAGCGCTGCTGTCAGGTTGTGTAACAGTGAAACTTGCTGAGTGTGCGTTTGGTGCCAGTGTGGCTAATCAGGAAGTGGGAATGAAGCGTTACCACGGAGACGGAGGAAAGGAGAAAACAAACAAAGGAGTCTGAGTCAGTTCTTATCATTTATCATGTTTGATTTTCTCTCCAGCGAGGAGAATGTCGCTCCAGACCTCTCCATGGTGGACTCAGGTGTCAGACTTCCTCCCAGTGACAACGGACTCACTGAGGGACCGGATCAGAGTAGACCTGACCCCCAAAGTCTGTGAGCACAAGTGTTCTGTACTCAGGCTCTAGGCCTTAGTCTGCTTCAGGAGCTGGTCTCAGACATATGGAGTCATTTTAACATTCTGAGATCAGGATTTATTGATTCTGGTCTCAGGTCTTTCTCCATCCAGACCTCCTTTGAGCTCCGAACTCCTCCTAAACGTCTGCAGTCTGTAGTTGATCTCTCATTCAGGCTACCTGATTCCTATTGGCTGCTCCATCCTCTTCCTGTTTCCTGTTGGCTGCTCCATCCTCTTCCTGTTTCCTGTTGGTTGGTCCATCCTCCTCCTGTTTCCTGTTGGCTGGTCCATCCTCTTCCTGTTTCCTATTGGCTGGACCATCCTCTTCCTGTTTCCTGTTGGCTGCTCCATCCTCTTCCTGTTTCCTGTTGGCTGGTCCATCCTCTTCCTGTTTCCTATTGGCTGGACCATCCTCCTCCTGTTTCCTATTGGCTGGTCCATCCTCTTCCTGTTTCCTGTTGGCTGGTCCATCCTCTTCCTGTTTCCTGTTGGCTGGTCCATCCTCTTCCTGTTTCCTATTGGCTGGTCCATCCTCTTCCTGTTTCCTATTGGCTGGTCCATCCTCTTCCTGTTTCCTATTGGCTGGTCCATCCTCTTCCTGTTTCCTATTGGCTGGTCCATCCTCTTCCTGTTTCCTGTTGGCTGGTCCATCCTCTTCCTGTTTCCTGTTGGCTGGTCCATCCTCCTCCTGTTTCCTATTGGCTGGTCCATCCTCTTCCTGTTTCCTGTTGGCTGGTCCATCCTCTTCCTGTTTCCTATTGGCTGGTCCATCCTCTTCCTGTTTCCTATTGGCTGGTCCATCCTCTTCCTGTTTCCTGTTGGCTGGTCCATCCTCCTCCTGTTTCCTATTGGCTGGTCCATCCTCTTCCTGTTTCCTATTGGCTGGTCCATCCTCCTCCTGTTTCCTATTGGCTGGACCATCCTCCTCCTGTTTCCTATTGGCTGGTCCATCCTCTTCCTGTTTCCTATTGGCTGGTCCATCCTCCTCCTGTTTCCTGTTGGCTGGTCCATCCTCTTCCTGTTTCCTATTGGCTGGTCCATCCTCTTCCTGTTTCCTATTGGCTGGTCCATCCTCTTCCTGTTTCCTATTGGCTGGTCCATCCTCTTCCTGTTTCCTGTTGGCTGGACCATCCTCTTCCTGTTTCCTGTTGGCTGGTCCATTAAAAATCTGTTCATAAAGTTGAATATCTGTAAATGTGTCATGTGATCATCAGCTAAAGATTTAAGAGAAAGCAGAGAAAATCTAAGAGCATCTGATTTCCCTGATAAATGAAGACATTACCAGTGAAGCTGTTGGTAAAAGTGTTATGTTTGTAGTCCTAACACTCTGTTGGACAGAGGATTAGAAACAGCAGGTTTAAAGGTATAAAGGTGATTTCAGACTGTAGATCTCTGTCTCCAGAATCTTCTGTGACGGTGTAATGTTGTGTGTGAGATGTGTGTGGAGGTCGTGTCTGTGCAGGTCTGTGTGTCAGACTCGACTGCTTCAGTAATGAGATCATATGATGTCATGCAGCAGCAGCAGCCTTCCTGTCCGTGTGCTGGGCCTCTCAGGAAACTCTCTTCTTAATTCAGTCAGAGTGGCTTTAACAGCTAAATAACACCAGAGAGATCGTTCCTGTTCTCTCCCTTCAGATCTAAACCACAAGACCATGCTAAACCACATACCACATCCATCACAACAGCCTGGCTTCACAGGAGAAGAGTCCGGGTCCTGAACTGGTCTGCCTGCAGTCCAGACCTTTCACCATAGAAAACATTTGGAGCATCAGAAAAGGAAGAAGACCCAGGACTGTTGAGCAGCTAGAATCCAACATCAGAAAAGAATGGGCCAACATTCCTCTCCCATCGGCTGGTCTCAGATGTCTCAGTTCAAACATCTGATATGTTCTGAATCAAATCTGGCTTTATTGATAATCGCTGACCTTTGTTTTTATTTACATTTCACACAGCGACCCAGCGTTTTTGTAGTAACTGTGCTGGTTTTTGTGTCCGTTAATGTAAAGGTTTAGCAGAGACTGGAGTCCACTGGTGCTGGTGTGAATAAAGTGGAGCAGAGAGGAGCTAAGATGAGGACCTGGTTCAGGTGTCAGGTCAGAGACCATCACGGAGTCGACCTGAAAACAGGAAACTCTTTTTAAACATCTGATTTCTGGTTTCCGCGCCCCACAAAAACACGGACTCTCTCCTCACGTTTCCTGCAGAACCACGCTCACAGTCCCAGAATGCTTCGCTCTCAGACCCTCTCAGTGTCCGGCTATGACATCATCATTTGTTACTGACATCTGTTTCTGGGAATCCACTCCGGATGCAGGTGAGGAGGACGCCTGTCAGTCCACATCCCATCACGCCAGCACTCAGGCTGGCTGCACAGCAGAGTGGAATGTTGTATACACTCAGAATCATAACATTGTTTTATCAGGCTATAATGGAATGTTATATACACTCAATGTGATAACATAATGAAATGTTTTATAAAATTTAAATTACAACATTATTTTCTCAGGCTATAATGGAATGTTATATACACTTAAAATGAAAACATTTTCCAAGGCTACAATGGAATCTTATATACACTTAAAATTATAACATTATTTTCTCAGGCTATAATGGAATGTTATATACACTCAAAATGATAACATTATTAAATGTTTTATAAAATTTTAATTACAACATTATTTTCCAAGGCTCAATGGAAATGTAAAATGATAACATTATTTTCTCAGGCTATAATGGAATGTTATATACAATTAAAATGATAACATTATTTTCTCAGGCTATAATGGAATGTTTTATAAACTTAGAATGACAACATTATTTTCTCAGGCTTTGTTGGAATATCTTATAAACTTTAAAGGATGACATCCTCATCAGGCAGAAGATGGAATGTTGGTGAAGCTGGGATGTGTGGTTTTTCCTTCAGTTTTTGCTAAGTAGTAGGCCACCATTATGCAGCCAATCCAAAACCCTCGGTGAATGAGGAGGAGGAGCCGGCCCCTGCTCCCTTCCTACACTTTCCTAAACATTTCCAACTTTTCCATGGAATTATAGTTAAAAATGTGGAATAGTAATGACAGTTCATACTGTTAGAAAAGAGAAATCAGAATTACCACTTCAGCTTAAATGTTTAATGTACCTTAGTATAATTTTATCAGCTCACTGTTAGGTCCCCGACCCTCCTGTTGAGAACCCCTAGGCTAGAGTGTAACCACCCTTATGAACATATAAAACTCAGAGCTCAGGTGAGTCACCCAGGTGTCATGTCTCCATCAGGTAATTGTTGGCAGCAGTGATGATGTAATGCATATTTTCACCTGGACGAGCGACAGGAGCCTCTCTCTCTCTCACACATGATTCAGGTGTGAGTGATGAGTCAGTGAGACGGCGGGGTCGGGATGGTCATGATGATGTCATCAGCTCTGTCTGACCCTGAGGGGGCAGGTCAGTGTTTATGATGGTGATGTGTGTGTAGGTGTGTATTTAATCAGGTAACAGATGTGAAGCAGACAGATGTTCAGCACAAACATGAGAGTGGCGGCGTGAGCCTGAGTCCTGGCAGAGGAAAACAGATTTAGTGGAGGGCAGCGGGGAGGAACGGGGCAGAGCAGTCATTCATGGCCGCTCTCTCCACATTCCTCCCCCCTTATAAGGAAAAAACTACTGGAGCTGGTCGCTCCTTCGACCACACAGACGCGTCCTTTCAGCCTCTGACCCGCAGTAAGCTGATGTTTCCTCAGCCCACAGTCACCAACCAGGACGTTCACTTCACCCCGCTGAGACGGACCAGCTCACAGTTATAGTGATGCACCGATCCAGATTTAGAGCTCTGAGACCGGACCTGATTAATGAGAGGAGGACATCCCTACCTACATAGACCAGCTCACAGTTATAGTGATGCACCGATCCAGATTTAGAGCTCTGAGACCGGACCTGATTAATGAGAGGAGGACATCCCTACCTACATAGACCAGCTCACAGTTATAGTGATGCACCGATCCAGATTTAGAGCTCTGAGACCGGACCTGATTAATGAGAGGAGGACATCCCTACCTACATAGACCAGCTCACACTTATAGTGATGCACCGATCCAGATTTAGAGCTCTGAGACCAGACCTGATTAATGAGAGGAGGACATCCCTACCTACATAGACCAGCTCACAGTTATAGTGATGCACCGATCCAGATTTAGAGCTCTGAGACCGGACCTGATTAATGAGAGGAGGACATCCCTACCTACATAGACCAGCTCACACTTATAGTGATGCACCGATCCAGATTTAGAGCTCTGAGACCAGACCTGATTAATGAGAGGAGGACATCCCTACCTACATAGACCAGCTCACAGTTATAGTGATGCACCGATCCAGATTTAGAGCTCTGAGACCAGACCTGATTAATGAGAGGAGGACATCCCTACCTACGTAGACCAGCTCACAGTTATAGTGATGCACCGATCCAGATTTAGAGCTCTGAGACCGGACCTGATTAATGAGAGGAGGACATCCCTACCTACGTAGACCAGCTCACAGTTATAGTGATGCACCGATCCAGATTTAGAGCTCTGAGACCAGACCTGATTAATGAGAGGAGGACATCCCTACCTCGTAGACCAGCTCACAGTTATAGTGATGCACGATCCAGATTTAGAAGCTCTGAGACCGGACCTGATTAATGAGAGGAGGACATCCCTACCTACATAGACCAGCTCACAGTTATAGTGATGCACCGATCCAGATTTAGAGCTCTGAGACCAGACCTGATTAATGAGAGGAGGACATCCCTACCTACGTAGACCAGCTCACAGTTATAGTGATGCACCGATCCAGATTTAGAGCTCTGAGACCAGACCTGATTAATGAGAGGAGGACATCCCTACCTACGTAGACCAGCTCACAGTTATAGTGATGCACCGATCCAGATTTAGAGCTCTGAGACCGGACCTGATTAATGAGAGGAGGACATCCCTACCTACGTAGACCAGCTCACAGTTATAGTGATGCACCGATCCAGATTTAGAGCTCTGAGACCAGACCTGATTAATGAGAGGAGGACATCCCTACCTACGTAGACCAGCTCACAGTTATAGTGATGCACCGATCCAGATTTAGAGCTCTGAAACCAGACCTGATTAATGAGAGGAGGACATCCCTACCTACGTAGACCAGCTCACAGTTATAGTGATGCACCGATCCAGATTTAGAGCTCTGAGACCGGACCTGATTAATGAGAGGAGGACATCCCTACCTACATAGACCAGCTCACAGTTATAGTGATGCACCGATCCAGATTTAGAGCTCTGAGACCAGACCTGATTAATGAGAGGAGGACATCCCTACCTACGTAGACCAGCTCACAGTTATAGTGATGCACCGATCCAGATTTAGAGCTCTGAGACCAGACCTGATTAATGAGAGGAGGACATCCCTACCTACGTAGACCAGCTCACAGTTATAGTGATGCACCGATCCAGATTTAGAGCTCTGAGACCAGACCTGATTAATGAGAGGAGGACATCCCTACCTACATAGACCAGCTCACAGTTATAGTGATGCACCGATCCAGATTTAGAGCTCTGAGACCAGACCTGATTAATGAGAGGAGGACATCCCTACCTACGTAGACCAGCTCACAGTTATAGTGATGCACCGATCCAGATTTAGAGCTCTGAGACCAGACCTGATTAATGAGAGGAGAACTGCTATTGGCTGCTGAAGAGGAAAGTGAGGGGAGGAACCCCCAACACAAATTGAAAGAGTCAGCGCTGAGAGCCTCGAAAAGCACCACAGAAGAAGAACGCTGAAGTTTAGTGAGGTCAGAGGGTCAGAGGGTCAGAGGATTATCAGTGTTACTGAACCTAAATATGAAGTCTAATTCTCTCTGATGTATTTCAGCTCTGTTCCAGTGGTTTTGCTCACCACTTCCTTCAGATCAGGATGTAAACGGTGTAAATGTTGTTGTCTGTTGATGAAAAGCGGTTTGTGCATGCATTAGTGCGAGACCTCTGCTGAAAATCTTGTGTATTGTCCCTTTAGAACAACAGACATCATGTCTTATTAAAGGGGGCTGGTGGCGGTGTGGGTGTGGGTTTGGGGGGGGGTACAGGCCTGCTGGAGGAGGTCGCGTTAGAGGGGAGGTTACCTTAAAAGGCTGTGTTTGCAGACAGAGCAGGGAGTCTCAGTGTTTAAATGTTCTGCTATAACGTTCATTCTCTGCGTGTTTCAGCTCTCAAACATACATGTAGAGATGTCAGAGAGACTCCGCCCTCCTCTGAGCTCCTCTTACATCATTGTCCGTCTGTAAGAACCAGGACCAAAGCTCGGTGGATTCCTGCCGTCTGATTCATGGCGCTCAGACGCTCTCCTTTTAAAGTCTCTGCACGCTGAGCGCCTCGTCTCGTTTCAGTGATCAGCTCCAACGTTTGACCAACGGATTCGATAAAGTCGATTATACACCACAGACCTCATTATCCCACAGGAAGTAGAGACCTGGACCTGGTCCAGGCCCCCATCCATCCAATCAGAGAGGGTTTCTTTAAAAGGTCAGAGAGGATGAAAGTTTGTCCTTCTGTCTTCTCCTCAAACAAAGCAGAGCAGATCTGAAGGGTTTGTTTAATGTGCAGCAGTGAGGTCGGCCTCTTAGAGCGTTAAACAATCAGGAGTTTTATTTACTCTAAAAACCAGCTGCAGACTACTGGACCTGGACCTGCTCCGCTAGCCCCACTACTGACTCACAGAAAGACGCTGTTATACTGAAGAGATGGCACAATATGTGGACTAAAGTCTGTGGCCACAACAGTCAGACCCACAGGTGTAGAAACCCTCACCTGTCCACGCAAACATCACTGATCCTAAACGGCTCGTTCTGAAGATCATGTCTGGGTTTATGAGGCCCCCCAAAGTCCTCTGGACCTCTGAAACAATCATCAGATGCTTTCACACAGGCTCACAATCTCTACAACCCAGGGGAGAAGGCCCCACATCCCCAGCTTCACCAACATTCCATCCTCTGCCTTTGATGATGTCATCTTAAGTCTTTGATAACTGCAGGAACATGATGTCATCAAAGCTTATAAAACATTCCAGCCCTGCCTTTAAAGATGATGTCATCAAAGCTTATAAAACATTCTAGCCCTGCCTTTAAAGATGATGTCATCAAAGCTTATAAAACATTCCAGCCCTGCCTTTAAAGATGATGTCATCAAAGCTTATAAAACATTCTAGCCCTGCCTTTAAAGATGATGTCATCAAAGCTTATAAAACATTCTAGCCCTGCCTTTAAAGATGATGTCATCAAAGCTTATAAAACATTCCAGCCCTGCCTTTAAAGATAATGTCATCAAAGCTTATAAAACATTCCAGCCCTGCCTTTAAAGATGATGTCATCCTTTCATGTCTAAAAACATTCCATCCTTGCCTTTAAAATACAGACTAGTCCAGTCCAACCATTCCAGTCTAACCAGTAACCCACAAGCGTTCTTCTCTTAATAGTCTAGACTCTGGTCTCAGTCCTAGACTCCTCTAGACTCTGGTCTGAGTCTTGGACTCCTCTAGACTCTGGTCTCAGTCCTAGACTCCTCTGGACTCTGGTCTCAGTCCTAGACTCCTCTGGACTCTGGTCTCAGTCCTAGACTCCTCTGGACTCTGGTCTCAGTCCTTGACTCCTCTAGACTCTGGTCTCAGTCTTAGACTCCTCTAGACTCTGGTCTCAGGTAAACCGGTCCCCCAGTAGAGTGTAGGGATCATGTCCAGGTCTGGTACTTCCTGCTGAGCTGCTCTGATGATCCTGGAATGAAGGGGACAGGTGGAGCTCACCTGTCAGGGTGAGACGCAGAGGATGCTGTCAGAGCTGCAGGTGTGAGATCAGGCCAGGTGAGTCAGGTACCTGATGGTGTTTAGTCTCAAACAGACGCTCCAGCCAGAGATCCGAGTCCTGGGAGGTGTTCCACCTGTGATGTCATCAGGATGGTTAAGAGACCGCCGTGTTCAGCCTGATCAGCTCCCAGTGCAGCGTGGGAAATCACAGAAACGTGGTCTGAAGGACAGGAATGTTAACATTCATGTTTTCATGGATCCGGTTTCAGTGGCAGAAGCATGATAACTATATTTTCTATAAATCCATAAACAGACTGACATGCAGAGGAAACCAACCTGCTCAGGTGTTCCCTGACTCGTCATGTATGCTCATCTCCGACAGGAACGTGAGCCAGCCTGCAGACCGTGACTCAGACGGTGCAGGTACACCTGGACAGGTGAGTGGCGGTGACAGTGACTCAGACGGTGCAGGTACACCTGGACAGGTGAGTGGCGGTGACAGTGACTCAGACGGTGCAGGTACACCTGGACAGGTGAGTGGCGGTGACAGTGACTCAAACGGTGCAGGTACACCTGGACAGGTGAGTGGTGGTGACAGTGATGCAGACGGTGCAGATACACCTGGACAGGTGAGTGGTGGTGACAGTGATGCAGACGGTGCAGGTACACCTGGACAGGTGAGTGGCGGTGACAGTGAGCTCTTGTTCCACAGTCGTCTGGGTTCTAGCATCTTTGTGGTCTGCAGCAGAAGGTCGTGTGGAGGTTTCCTCTCAGCTCTGTTTGACTCGACTTCTTGGCTGATTAGAAACTCAGACGGTTAAAATCAGGACACGCCCTCGTGCTGATGTTTACATAATTCATTCATAATTCATCATTGGAATCATGTGACTGCAAACAACCAATCCAGACCTCTAGAAAGAGCCATGGTCCCCATCACTCAGAGCGGCTGGACTAAAGTCATGCTGTTTATCCTGCAGATCACGTGACTGGATGGGGCGGTCTTTAATGCATCCATAAACCCCTCAGTATGGGTCTGATATCACTGAGGCTCATCTGTAAAGCTTTAAGGGTTACCATGGTTACCATGGCATCAGATATAAATCCTGTTAATGCGTTGTTAAAGGGAGGGAGAGTTCAGGGTTCTAGCTCAGCCATGGTTGTTTCTCTGGCATGGTTCCTGACTCGTGTTCTCCCGTCCGTCTTCTCTTACGTCTCTGGTCTGCAGTCCTCTCCCTCAGCTGGTCATAAAGTCTCCACGTTGTCTAAATATGGACTCTGCTCTGTTTAACAGCAGCTGTTTTTCCGCATTTACTCCACTTTTTGTATGTTCGGCTCTTTCATGTGAGCAGCCTTGATTCAGAGCGGTCTGAAGCGTGTTCCTTTAATGACATGTTCATGTGATTTAAAGTTCAGTTTACGGTCTAATCTCAGAGCTCAGGGTGAGGGTGGAGTTTAGTTTAAATCAGAGCGAGGATGAAGAGGAGGAACCCTCTGATCAACAGTTTACCATTACAGCTCTTTAACTGGCTGACAGCTCAGCTCTGACCTCTGACCTCTCTCATACTCAGACTCTTTCAATCAAACTCAGACTCTTTCAATCAAACTCAGACTCTCTAAATCAAACTCAGACTCTTTAAATCAAACTCAGACTCTCTAAATCAAACTCAGACTCTCTAAATCAAACTCAGACTCTCTAAATCAAACTCAGACTCTCTAAATCAAACTCAGACTCTCTAAATCAAACTCAGACTCTTTAAATCAAACTCAGACTCTCTAAATCAAACTCAGACTCTCTAAATCAAACTCAGACTCTCTAAATCAAACTCAGACTCTCTAAATCAAACTCAGACTCTTTAAATCAAACTCAGACTCTCTAAATCAAACTCAGACTCTCTAAATCAAACTCAGACTCTTTAAATCAAACTCAGACTCTCTAAATCAAACTCAGACTCTTTAAATCAAACTCAGACTCTCTAAATCAAACTCAGACTCTCTAAATCAAACTCAGACTCTCTAAATCAAACTCAGACTCTTTAAATCAAACTCAGACTCTCTAAATCAAACTCAGACTCTCTAAATCAAACTCAGACTCTCTAAATCAAACTCAGACTCTCTAAATCAAACTCAGACTCTTCACACATGTAGAGAACTCCTGAGAGTATCCTCAGTCTCTCTGCTGAGCTGGAAGAATCAAAGCAAATCCAGTTCTTCATCCTGACATTTTCACCTGGCCCCAACGAAACTCCTGCAAGGAACACATGAGAACCAATGAGAACCTGTAAGAACCCATGAGAAACATTAAGGACACATAAGAACAGTTAAGTACCGTTAAGAACCCATGAGAACTGATTGGAACTGATAAGAATCCATGCCAACTGATAAAAACCCAAGAGAACATACGAGAAACCCAGGAGAACCACTGAGAACACACAGAAAACCATTAGAACTGATGAGAATTGACAAGAACCCATGTGAACTGACGAGAACCCTCTAGAACCATTGAGAACCTATGAGAACTGATGTCTGTCACATCCATGACGGGCCAATCAGAGCGACAGAATGAGGAAGTAGACATGTGCAGCGTCAGTAGTAACCTGAGCTTGACAGTAAGATCCTGTGTTAGTTTATGGAGCTGGTTGGTGGATCAAACTCATGCTGAGGTCAGGAGAGTCTCACTAAGAGAACCTTTCTCTGCTCTGGTTCTGGTCTCTGGTCTTTATAAATAATGTGGTCCAATTCAGACCGACTGTGGCAGGAAGAATGACGTTTTAACTCTCCTAACCACTTCCTCTGTGTCTCTGTGTTGGGACGCTGTAGGCGGAGGGGAAAGGGTTAACTGGTGGCCGTGGTCCGTTCCTCGGGACGCTGTAGGCGGAGGGGAAAGGGTTAACTGGTGGCCGTGGTCCGTTCCTCGGGACGCTGTAGATGGAGGGGAAAGGGTTAACTGGTGGCCGTGGTCCAATCCTCCTGCTGATGTGGTGTAATCTGTTTGTCACTGGTTTGATGATGACATGTGAGTGTCGACATCTGAGGGCGTGAGTGGAAGCGGCCTCCACACAGCAACACTCTCAGTGTTTACGCGCTCTGTGATCTGGGGGGCCGTTTCCCCTCTGAACCCCTCTGGTGATGTCAGTCCAGCAGGACGCTCAGCGATGATGTCACTGACCGATGGACCAGCTCGCCACCACAACGGCCAACATCTGGCTCTGATTACTGAGACCTGCTCAGAGCGTCATGGCTGCAGTCCTTACAGAGAATGAGCTGTGGTCAGACTGACCAGGGATTGAAATGTTTCCATGAAACGCCATCACTTCCTCCTCCTCCTCTTCCTCCTCCTTCCTCGTAGTCTCTAGGTTCGTCCTTGTGTTAATGTGTGACATTGTGTATTAGTCCTCTGTTGTTCTAAAGCTGACATTGTGTTGTTTGTACAGTATTTGTGGTTGAATGTCATGAACACTAAAGCCTCAGCTAGGGACGGGCACGGCGGCTCAGCTGTGGTTATAAATGCTGGAGTGTGGCAACAGCTTACTTCATGTTTGTCCCTTTACAAATAAACCCTGAATAAATCAATGAGAGACTCTGGAAGACACACGGAATCAGGACAAAGTCATGTGACCTCTGCTGCACAGACACACATCTGTGGTTTTATTCTGGGACTCTGATCCAAACAGAGAGGACGGATCTATGATGGGTTCAACTGGTCTCACCCTCTGTTAACACACACACCCACACACACACACCCCCACCCACACACACACACACCCCCACCCACACAGACACACACACACCCCCACCCCCACACACACACACCCACACACACACACACACACACTCCGTACAGATGAACTGTAACAGAGGGCAGAGAGAGGGCCAACATTCCCGAGCCAACGCTCCACTGGAGAGCACAACTACACAACTACACAACCACACACAACTGCACAACTACACAACTACACAACTACACACAACAGGCACAACTACACAACGACACAACTACACACAACCACACAACTACACAACTACACAACTACACAACCACACACAACTGCACAACTACACAACTACACAACTACACACAACAGGCACAACTACACAACGACACAACTACACACAACCACACAACTACACAACTACACACAACAGGCACAACTACACAACGACACAACTACACACAACCACACAACTACACAACTACACACAACTGCACAACTACACAACTACACACAACAGGCACAACTACACAACGACACAACTACACACAACTGCACAACTACACAACTACACACAACTGCACAACTACACAACTACACACAACTGCACAACTACACAACTACACACAACTGCACAACTACACAACTACACACAACTGCACAACTACACAACTACACACAACCACACAACTACACAACTACACACAACTGCACAACTACACAACTACACACAACTGCACAACTACACAACTACACACAACTACACACAACTACACAAATACACACAACTACACAACTACACACAACAACTACACAACACAACTACACACAACAACTACACAACTACACACAACAACTACACAGCTACACACAACAACTACACAGCTACACACAACTACATAACTACACACAACAACTACACAGCTACACACAAAAACAACACATAACAACTACACACAACAACTACACACAACAACTACACAACTACACACAACAACTACACAACTACACACAACAGGCACAACTACACAACGACACAACTACACACAACTGCACAACTACACAACGACACACAACTACACAACGACACACAACTACACAACAACACACAACTACAAAACTACACAACAACACGCAACTGCACAACTACACAACTACACAACTACACAAATACACAACGACACACAACTGCACAACTACACACAACTACACAACAACATAACACACAAAACTGCACAACTACACAACAACACACAAGTACACAAGTACACAACGACACACAACTACACAACTACACAACTACACGACACACGACTGCACAACTACACAACGACACAACTACACGACACACGACTGCACAACTACACAACGACACAACTACACACAACTGCAGAACTACACAATGACACACAACTGCACAACTACACAACGACACAACTACACACAACTGCACAACTACACAACTACACACAACAGGCACAACTACACAACGACACAACTACACACAACTACACAATGACACAACTACACACAACTGCACAACTACACAACGACACACAACTACACAACAACACACAACTACACAACTACACAACAACACACAACTACACAACTACACAACGACACAAAACTGCACAACTACACAACTACAAAACTACACAAATACACAAGGACACACAACTGCACAACTACACACAACTACACAACAACACAACACACAAAACTGCACAACTACACAACAACACACAAGTACACAAGTACACAACGACACACAACTACACAACTACAGGACACACGACTGCACAACTACACAACTACAGGACACACGACTGCACAACTACACAACGACACACAAGTACACAACTACACAACACACGACTGCACAACTACACAACGACACACAACTACACAACTACTTAGCTACACAATTACACACAAGTACACAACTACACACAAGTACACAACTACACACAACTACACAACTACACAACGACAGACAACTGCACAACTACACACAAATACACAACAACACAACGACACATAACTGCACAACTACACAACGACACACAACTACACAACTACACAACCACACACAACTGCACAACTACACAACTACACAACTACACACAACAGGCACAACTACACACCTACACAACTACACACAACCACACAACTACACAACTACACAACTACACAACTACACACAACTGCACAACTACACAACTACACAACTACACACAACAGGCACAACTACACAACTACACAACTACACAACCACACACAACTGCACAACTACACAACTACACAACTACACACAACAGGCACAACTACACAACGACACAACTACACACAACCACACAACTACACAACTACACACAACAGGCACAACTACACAACGACACAACTACACACAACCACACAACTACACAACTACACACAACAACTACACAACTACACACAACAACTACACAACAACTACACAGCTACACACAACTACACAAATACACACAACAACTACACAACTACACACAACAACTACACAACAACTACACAGCTACACACAACTACACAAATACACACAACTACACAACTACACACAACTACACAACAACTACACAGCTACACACAACTACACAACTACACAACTACACACAACTGCACAACTACACAACTACACACAACTGCACAACTACACAACTACACACAACCACACAACTACACAACTACACACAACAGGCACAACTACACAACGACACAACTACACACAACTGCACAACTACACAACTACACAACTACACACAACTGCACAACTACACAACTACACACAACTGCACAACTACACAACTACACACAACCACACAACTACACAACTACACACAACAGGCACAACTACACAACGACACAACTACACACAACTGCAGAACTACACAATGACACACATCTGCACAACTACACAATGACACAACTACACACAACTGCACAACTACACAACTACACACAACAGGCACAACTACACAATGACACAACTACACACAACTACACAATTACACAACTACACACAACAGGCACAACTACACAACGACACAACTACACACAACTGCACAACTACACAACGACACACAACTACACAACGACACACAACTACACAACAACACACAACTACAAAACTACACAACGACACACAACTGCACAACTACACAACTACACAACTACACAAATACACAACGACACACAACTGCACAACTACACACAACTACACAACAACATAACACACAAAACTGCACAACTACACAACAACACACAAGTACACAAGTACACAACGACACACAACTACACAACTACACAACTACACGACACACGACTGCACAACTACACAACGACACAACTACACACAACTGCAGAACTACACAATGACACACAACTGCACAACTACACAACGACACAACTACACACAACTGCACAACTACACAACTACACACAACAGGCACAACTACACAACGACACAACTACACACAACTACACAATGACACAACTACACACAACTGCACAACTACACGACACACAACTACAACAACACACAACTACACAACTACACAACAACACACAACTACACAACTACACAACGACACAAAACTGCACAACTACACAACTACAAAACTACACAAATACACAAGGACACACAACTGCACAACTACACACAACTACACAACAACACAACACACAAAACTGCACAACTACACAACAACACACAAGTACACAAGTACACAACGACACACAACTACACAACTACAGGACACACGACTGCACAACTACACAACTACAGGACACACGACTGCACAACTACACAACGACACACAAGTACACAACTACACAACACACGACTGCACAACTACACAACGACACACAACTACACAACTACTTAGCTACACAATTACACACAAGTACACAACTACACACAAGTACACAACTACACACAACTACACAACTACACAACGACAGACAACTGCACAACTACACACAACTACACAACAACACAACGACACATAACTGCACAACTACACAACGACACACAACTACAGAACTACACAACAACTACACAACTACATACAACAACACAACTACACACACCTACACAATCACACAATGACACTTGGTACACAACAACTACACACACCTACACAACTACACCACAACTACACAACAACTACAAGACTACACACAAGTACACAAGTACACAGCTATACAGCAACACAACTACACACAACTACACAACTACACTACAACTACACACTTCTACACAACTACGCAACGACACACAAGTACACAACTACGCAACTACACACAAGTACACAACTACACACAACTACACAGCTACACAACTACACACAGCTACACAATAACAACACACACCGACACAACTACACACAACTACACAACTATACAGCTGCACAACTGCACACAACTACACACATCTACACACAACTACACACACCTACACAACTACACAACGACACACAAGTACACACCTACACACAACAACACATATCTACACAACTACACACAACTACACAACTACACACAAGTACAAAACCACACCTAAGTACACAAGTACACACAACTACACAACAACACAACGACACATAACTGCACAACTATACAACGAGACACAACTACAGAACTACACACAACTACACACAACAACACAACTGCACACACCTACACAACTACACAACAACACTGGGTACACAACAACTACACACACCTACATAACTACACAACGACACACAACTACACACAACTACACAACTACACTACAACTAGACAACTACACAACAACTACAAGACTACACACAAGTACACAACTACACAGCTACACAGCAACACAATTACACACAACTACACAACAAGTCAGCTACACAACTACACACAACTACACAACTTCACTACAACTTCACACACCTACACAACTACGCAACGACACACAACTACACACAACTACACAACTACACTACAACTAAACAACTACACAACTACACGCAACTACACAACTACATAGCTACACAACAACTACACACACCTACACAACTACACAAATACACACAAGTACACAACTACACAGCTATACAGCTACACAACTACACACAACTACACAACTACAGCAACACCACTACAATACTACACAACAATAAATCTACACACAACTACACAACAACAAACAACTACACAACTTAATACAACTATACAACTACAAAACCTAAACTACAGAACAAAAACTGCACAGGTATACCTACAAAACTATACACAACTACACAAATTTAACTACACAACTACACAAGAACAACTAAAACTACACAACAACTACACACAACTACACAACTGTACTACTACACATAAATACACAGAACTACACACAACACAACTATACAACTACACAACTTCACACAATTATACAACTATACAACTACACAACAACATACATATATAACTATACAACTACACACAATTACACAACTACACAAAAATACACAACTATACATAACGACACAAGTATACAACTACACACAACTACACACAGCTACACAACTACACAGCTACACAACTACACACAACTACACAACTAAACAACTACACAACTACACACAACTACTCAGCTACACAACTACACATAAGTACACAACTACACAACAACTACACACGCCTACACAACCACACAACTACGCAGCGACACACAAGTACACAACTACACAACTACACAACTACACAGCTACACAACTACACAGCTACACAACTACACACAACTACACAACTAAACAACTACACAACTACACACAGCTACTTAACTACACACAACTACTCAGCTACACAACTACACACAACTACACAACTACACAGCTACACAACTACACATAAGTACACAACTACACAACAACTACACACGCCTACACAACCACACAACTACGCAGCGACACACAAGTACACAACTACACAACTACACAACTACACAGCTACACAACTACACACAACTAAACAACTACACAGCTACACAACAACTACACACAACTACACAGCTACACACAACTACACACAACTACACAGCTACACACAACTACACACAACTACACAACTACACACAACTACACACAACTTCAACTACACACCATCTAAACACAACAGTCACAGTAACACTGTAGGAGCAGAGGTGATCTAACTGGTCTGGTTTCTGGGTATTGATGGAGTGTTTGTTAATCCTCTGGTTAACTCATTAATCATAAATTAACTGAGTGATTATTATTTTGGGTAGATTAAAAACTGGATCAATACTGATCATTGCTGGTTTTGGTTACATATTCTCTCTCTAGGTTTTAGCCATTTAAAGGTAACCCCCCCCCCCCCCCATGGTCAGAGAGAACCAGAGCGAAGGAAGAACAGGGCAGAGAGGCAGTAAACCAGGAGGACGTGGGCTCAGGACTCTCCAGGGTTAAATAAAGGAGGGTGGGGGGAGATATCTAGGCACTGCACGAGCGGGTCACATCATACCTTTAAAATCCTGAAGGCGCGGTCATGACGTCATACGTATGAAGAGAGAGAGAGAGAGAGAGAGACTTCTTCATGCTGACCAATTAAGGCTCTGAGAGAGAGAGAGGAGCAGCGGAGGGACACCACTTTCTTTAGGACACCAGTCAGACCAGTACACCCATTTTTATCCCCCCACAGGGACTGAGAGCGCGTGGGGAGGGAGCACTCACACCCACGCACACACACCGACACACACACCCTGAGAGAGCAGAGAGAGAGCGCAGAGACACCGAACCTCCGGATCCGGATCACAGCAGAGTAAGTCCGACTTTCTCCGGTTTCTTCTCCGTCTTTCTGCTCCGTCAGGACTGTGGGAGAGTTGGAGTGTGTGTCGGGATGTTTGCTCTCCGTGGCTCGTGTGTGTGTGTGTGTGTGTGTGTGTGTTATCACTGTAGTCCTCCGTCTCCGCGTGGACGTGAAGTCCCGGTTTGGGTGACGTTAGTCAGGTGATGTTTACCTGCCGCTGCAGCTCATCATCTCTTCACACTCTGTGTTTATGTACGTGCACGCTCCTCCGGTGCTCGTGCACGGCTGCAGCAGCATCTCCTCGTGCAACATTTAGGGTCTCCACACCAAATAAGGTAAAACGCGGACACGGAGCTCCGTACCGGGGGGCAGAGTGCGCCCCCCGCCGCCTGCAGCAGGTCCGACAGCTGAGCAGAGAGAGGCTCTGATTGGTCCATGAGCTGAGGGTCAGGGCTGCAGGTAGACTCTCAGGACAGGTGGGTTTTTACCGGGAGATACCGGGACGCCATGGCTGGATGTAGAGAAGCTTCTAGAGCCTCGTGTCTGAGTCTGAGGAGTAGGGATGGGCAATTTAGCCGATCCCTGTCTGCATGTGAGACTCATCAAAGAGGAAATACATGCTTCTGTTTGTTCTTGGTGAGATTCTAGTAATGTAATCACAGTTCATCTCTAAACCTCTCCAGTTAACTGTGATTAATCGCATCCTTTTAACCATATTCTAAAGTTCCAACCTTTTGCATTTGAACAGTTTTTGTGTCGTTGTGTATTCTTTCACAGTCTTAAACTGCAGGTACTGACTTCCTGTTTGGATGCAGACCTGCTTTTATTTTGAAAGGTAGCTCACACTGTGGATTTGAAAGGAAATGAGTGGAGAGTAAATGTTCAGACTGATTTTAGAGACGCTGATGTGGATGAACCGGAGAAATCACAATTTACAAAGTCACTTCTTTCTGATGATGTTAATTAACCCTGATTAATGCGATTAATCTATTAATCCTTGTGGTCCAGTCGTAATAACCTGGTTATCCCTTCTCCTGGCCACTAGGGGGCGACTGAGATATTTTAGCTGCATATTCCTGGAGCTGTTGTCTGAGTCAGCGGTCTGACTGATGAGGACGTGTCGGAGCATTAGTCGACCAATCAGAGCAACAAAACACGTGACGATTGGACTCTTGCCAACTTCAGTCGCTCTTCTGCCATCATCTAGCGCAGGGGTTCTTAACCTTTTTGACCTCAGGGTCCAACCTTTCCAGTACAGCGGGAGCCAGGGCCCATTCAAATTTTAGCACCAAATTGGTAATCAGACTCTTAACTTGATTTATATTCAATAACTGCATCTAATGTCCCGACAGGTGATCAGATGAAGAGGAGGAGGAAAGAGACGCGAGCGCTGCTGTGCTCCTGTTAATGAGTTATACCTCACATTCTTCGCCACATAAACACACAGCGTCTATGATTCGCTGTTAATAATAACATGATTTAATAATAACACTTGTGTTTCAGCTTTATTCTCATCATTTCAACTTTAATCTCGACTTGCCCAAAATTATTTTATCCACCAAAATTGGCCCTAATCGGCTTCCTTACTTTCATCTTCATTTTTTCGCTTAACAAACTTATTCATAACTTCTGCTCCAGACTAGCGGCTGACTTCTTCTGCTTGTTTGAGCTTCTTAGTCAACTGATTGACGTATTACTGCCACCAAGTGGCGGGGAGGTGTATTACAACTGAGTGTCTTGCAGCTAATAATTACTCCTTGTGGCCCTCACGGCCCACAGGTGGAAAAAAGGAGTTTTTTTGGTGGCCCACTAGCAGGCGCTGGCGGCCAAACCATGGGCCACGGCCCCATGGTAAAGAATCACTTATCTAGTGTCCATTAGAGAGCACCAGAGAGGGCACTTTATCATCTAAAGTCCATTAGGAGAGCACCAGAGACGGCACTTTATCATCTAAAGTCCATTAGAGAGCACCAGAGACGGCACTTTATCATCTAAAGTCCATTAGAGAGCACCAGAGACGGCACTTTATCATCTAAAGTCCATTAGAGAGCACCAGAGACGGCACTTTATCATCTAAAAACCATAAAAGAGCACCAGAGACAGCACTTTATCGTCTAAAGTCCATTAGAGAGCACCAGAGACGGCACTTTATCATCTAAAGTCCATTAGAGAGCACTTTCTCATCTGAGGAACATAAAAGAGCACCAAAGACAGTACTTTATCATCTAAAGTCCATTAGAGGGTACTTAATCATCTAAAGTCCATTAGAGAGCACCAGAGAGGGTGATTTATCATCTAAAGTCCATTAGAGAGAACCAGAGAGGGCACTTTATCATCTGAAGACCATAAAAGAGCACCAAAGACAGCACTTTATCATCTAAAATCCATTAGAGGGTACTTAATCATCTAAAGTCCATTAGAGAGCACCAGAGAGGGCGATTTATCATCTAAAGTTTATTAGAGGGTACTTTATCGTCTAAAGTCCATTAGAGGGCACTTTATCGTCTAAAGTCCATTAGAGAGAACCAGAGAGGGTACTTTATCATCTGAAGACCATAAAAGAGCACCAAAGACAGCACTTTATCATCTAAAGCCCATTAGAGGGCACTTTATCATCTAAAGCCCATTAGAGGGCACTTTATCGTCTAAAGTCCATTAGAGGGCACTTTATCGTCTAAAGTCCATTAGAGGGCACTTTATCGTCTAAAGTCCATTATAGGGCACTTTATCATCTAAAGTCCATTAGAGGGTACTTTATCATCTAAAGTCCATTAGAGTGTACTTTATCATCTAAAGTCCATTAGAGTGTACTTTATCATCTAAAGTCCATTAGAGGGTACTTTATCATCTAAAGTCCATTAGAGGGTACTTTATCGTCTAAAGTCCATTAGAGGGCACTTTATCATCTAAAGTCCATTAGAGTGTACTTTATCATCTAAAGTCCATTAGAGGGTACTTTATCATCTAAAGTCCATTAGAGGGCACTTTATCGTCTAAAGTCCATTAGAGGGTACTTTATCATCTAAAGTCCATTAGAGGGCACTTTATCATCTAAAGTCCATTAGAGGGTACTTTATCATCTAAAGTCCATTAGAGGGCACTTTATCATCTAAAGTCCATTAGAGAGCACCAGAGACGGCACTTTATCATCTAAAAACCATAAAAGAGCACCAGAGACAGCACTTTATCGTCTAAAGTCCATTAGAGAGCACCAGAGACGGCACTTTATCATCTAAAGTCCATTAGAGAGCACTTTCTCATCTGAGGAACATAAAAGAGCACCAAAGACAGTACTTTATCATCTAAAGTCCATTAGAGGGTACTTAATCATCTAAAGTCCATTAGAGAGCACCAGAGAGGGTGATTTATCATCTAAAGTCCATTAGAGAGAACCAGAGAGGGCACTTTATCATCTGAAGACCATAAAAGAGCACCAAAGACAGCACTTTATCATCTAAAGTCCATTAGAGGGTACTTAATCATCTAAAGTCCATTAGAGAGCACCAGAGAGGGCGATTTATCATCTAAAGTTTATTAGAGGGTACTTTATCGTCTAAAGTCCATTAGAGGGCACTTTATCGTCTAAAGTCCATTAGAGGGCACTTTATCATCTAAAGCCCATTAGAGGGCACTTTATCATCTAAAGCCCATTAGAGGGCACTTTATCGTCTAAAGTCCATTAGAGGGCACTTTATCATCTAAAGTCCATTAGAGGGCACCAGAGAGGGTGATTTATCATCTAAAGTCCATTAGAAAGAACCAGAGAGGGTACTTTATCATCTGAAGACCATAAAAGAGCACCAAAGACAGCACTTTATCATCTAAAGTCCATTAGAGGGCACTTTATCATCTAAAGTCCATTAGAGGGTACTTTATCGTCTAAAGTCCATTAGAGGGCACTTTATCGTCTAAAGTCCATTAGAGGGCACTTTATCGTCTAAAGTCCATTATAGGGCACTTTATCGTCTAAAGTCCATTAGAGGGTACTTTATCATCTAAAGTCCATTAGAGTGTACTTTATCATCTAAAGTCCATTAGAGGGTACTTTATCGTCTAAAGTCCATTAGAGGGCACTTTATCATCTAAAGTCCATTAGAGTGTACTTTATCATCTAAAGTCCATTAGAGGGTACTTTATCATCTAAAGTCCATTAGAGGGCACTTTATCGTCTAAAGTCCATTAGAGGGTACTTTATCATCTAAAGTCCATTAGAGGGCACTTTATCATCTAAAGTCCATTAGAGGGTACTTTATCATCTAAAGTCCATTAGAGGGCACTTTATCATCTAAAGTCCATTAGAGGGCACTTTATCGTCTAAAGTCCATTAGAGGGTACTTTATCATCTAAAGTCCATTAGAGGGCACTTTATCGTCTAAAGTCCATTAGAGGGCACTTTATCATCTAAAGTCCATTAGAGGGCACTTTATCGTCTAAAGTCCATTAGAGGGTACTTTATCATCTAAAGTCCATTAGAGGGCACTTTATCGTCTAAAGTCCATTGGAGGGCATCAGAGAAGGTCATAGGGTACAGTGCAGCGTCTCCACCTTCAGTGTTTTCTCAAACCTCAAACTTGAGCAGCGTCGGTGGCTTGGAGTGTTTGAGTTTCTCTGTTTTCTGGTGTCTCCTGCTGACATGGTTCTTGAGAGTATGAGTGGATCTGATGAGGCGGTGTCATGAACCAGTTGGTCACTGTTAAATCTATGTCATAAAACAGGCTGAATCATGCCGTCTTTCCCTGGTCTTCAGTGAGCTAAGCCGTCGTTTTGTGTTGGCTGATTTCATCCTGAGGTCATTACATTCCTGAACACACTTCATCTCAAACACAGAGAGAGCGAGTGTGATGTTTACTGACTCTGCAGGCCGGCGCTCTGAGAACATCTGAAGAGAGCAGATTCAGACCAAACATGTCCTCGTTTGACTCTTGTGCCCAACACTGGCATGCACACCGTTGACAGCAAACAGAGGGTGAAGTCAGACCTTTGCGCTAATCTCTGTATTTGACTCTCTAACCACACGCCGCCTTGTGAGTGTGTGTGGTTAGCAGCATGGCGTGCTGCGCTCCTCTCACTTCCTGTTATTGCTCGGTGTTGTGGGTGTGGTGAAGGTGATGATGAAGATGAGGAGCTGTGGTCTCAGGATGGTTTAGTGATCATACTGGAAACACTGGGGGGAAATGTTTGAAATTTGTTCTAATGCAACACACAATCCCTGATCACTTCATTAGGTACACCTGCTCATCAGCCAATCACATGACAGCAACCAGCAGGGAGGCATGATGGGGACCATGAAGGTCAAAGGTCTGCTACATTAGGAAACATAAGCTGCAAACATTAGCTCTACGCTCTGTTAACAAAGCCCCCTACATGACTCCGCCCCCCACCCCTGCAACAGCGTGGTCCCACTAGACATTTACAAGTCCGGCAGAGTCCACACACACTGCTCCCCTCTGCTGTTTACCTCTCATTTAGAATAAAGGCTCTCCATAAAGTTTATTTTCTAAACAACAAACCACTGTTTTAGTTTCATGGATGAATTTCACACACTGACGGGGAAAAGCTGCTAAAAGTGGCCTCTGTGGTTCGTGCTGCAGGAATGCTGAGAGAGTAGCTCACCGTTCAAAACCAGATAAATACGGATGGAGCTAAGCAGTCTGGTCTCTGCTTGTTATTGTTTCTTATTGTTTTGATGTAGAGCCCCCTGGTGGTGGAAATTAGATACTGCACGTGTAACTCTGTTGATCCACTATGTGGTCCTGGTCAAACTGGTCTTGATTCTACTTTTATTAGTACCTGGTCCTGTTTCTGGTGCCCCCTCTGCCAGTTCCACCCACTTTTCCAAAAGTTGCCAACTATGGCCAATTACAGAGCTCATCAGTGCCCGCCCACTTTTGTACCGCTCTGGTTCTAGCAGTAAAATTCTCCATTCAAATCCTCCATAGACATTCAACAGAATCCTTACTGCTACAACGGTTTTAACCCAGGAACCGAGCTACCAGCTACCTGAGTACTCCTGGCTACCAACATTCATGAGAAAAAACGGCGTGCGAAAAAAAGGCAAAGGTTCAAGACTGCGTACGTTCTCTTTAAGGAACTACATATCCCAGGGGTGTCAAACTAAACCACTGAGGGGCCCGGATTCTGAATTAAGGTCTGACCTGAGGGCCTAACAGGGTCCACATTTAACCAAACTGTCAGCCTCATTTTCACCGGTAATACATTATGAGGAAAAAAATGATTTTGAGATTTAAAAAGTCAAAATGATGTTAAAAGGATCAAAATAGAGATAAAAAGTCAAACATATTGGTTCAAAAGGTCAAAACACAAAATTACATGTTTAGATAATGCTTTTAAAAGGCAAATATATAAAAAAGAAAGTCACGATCATGTTTCTAAGGCCAAAATATGTTGACATTTAAAATCGTGAACCTAAAGGTCAAAATATGGGATTAAAAAATATAAATAAAAAATTTTAAAAAGCCTAAAAATGATCTAAAAGTCCAAATAATAAATGTAAAAGGTCAAACAATGGGATAAAAGTCAAAATAAAAAATTGAAAAAGGTCAAAATATGGGATAAAAAGTCCAAATAAAAAATTGAAGAAGCCTAAATATTATCTAAAGGTCAAAATAATAAATGTTATTGTCCAAATAACAGAGAGAAGTCATAACTGTGATATGTAAAATTCAAAATATGAAATGAAAATAAATGAAGTTCCCACATTTCTTTTTATCTAGTTATTTTTTTCTCTTTATATTTTTTTTTACAGTTTTATGACTGAAGGATATTTGATATCATCAAGGCTAAGTTTACAGTTTTATACTGGAAGAACTCTTCAGACCTCATATTTTAGGGCCAGTTATAATAAAAATAAGACATGATCTGGTGGGCCGGGTATAACTGAACCACAGGCCGGATTTGGCCCCCGGGCCTTGAGTTTGACACCCTTGATATAGCCCACAATCGATTGGGATCCAATTAGCCTTTTGTTCAGGAGAGCTGTTCAAGCTTTTCAAACATATTTGTACATTTTTGCTACACTTATATTTATTCTAGTAACATTTTAAATGATAGTGTTATAAAATAAACTACTTGGTGAACCTACCAATGAGAGGCCTCGCTGTCACTCCCAAGGATTGTGGGTATTGTAGTATTTTTGGCTGAGATGTTTTTCTGTAAAAGAGGTTGATATCTGAACACTTCAGTCTTCTTCAGGAGTATTTACCGAGGTTTCACTCTCAGGTAGCTGCTGTCAGTCTAACGTGGATGTTTGGCTAAAAATCAGACCCTCTGTGGAGAAAATGAACAGGAGTTTTACTTCCAGAGCCACACTGGGGAGCTCTACTGGGTCAAAATGGCGGGAAAACACTCCAACATTCCATCCTTTGCCTTTGATGATGTCACCCTTTAAAACAGTAATGTCCATAGCTCCCCCTACTGTTTCAGACGGTAACTACACCGGCCTGCTCTAACAGCGATGTTAGTGATGTGAACGCAGACCAGCGGAGGAGAGCTGGTTCTACAGGAAACCATCAATGAGACAACATCAGTAAAAACACGGCTAGAAATGAAGCAGAGCTATGACTGTGTTTACAGAGCTGACCGTCCTTGAGGAGTGAAGTTTAATGAGGAATCAAAGCTCACTGGTTCTTTTATGTTTTCCACATTCAGACATGTAGAAGCATAAATCTGATCAGCAGAGCTCCATGATCTGGTTTTTCTCTTTAGGAGAGCCGTGATGTGGAAACATCTGAAACCCTCTGACATGTTTAATAAGAAATAAAATACAATGATATTAGAAATAATCTTTTAAAGCTGTCTAGTTTGATTTATTCTCTCATTACATCACTGACATAAAGAAACACGAGCGGACTCTCTGACTCTGTGATCCAGGAAATGAACCTGGTTCAGTTTTTTCTCTCTTTGTTGGTTTTGGATGAGGTTCCTGATGTGGATTAGAGTTTATGACCGAGTCCTCCAGCTGTTTGGATCCCAGTCCTGAAACAACACTGGGCTGGTCTTTCAGCACCCACATGATGGTTTTATACATGACTGTACTCATGCTCAGGCTCTTACATAACTGACCTTTTACTCTCATGTTCAAATCCTCCTTCTGGGCCCGGGACAGGAGAGGGTTCTCAAAAGAACATTCAAATACAGACACAGTTTTATACCGACATAGAAATACGGTAGACATTTCACATTAAATAGGACCAGGTTAAATGTCCGTCTGATTCTGGCCTCTTCAGGTCTAACCCTGACCCGTCCTTTAGTGAACCCTGCAGTCAGCTGAAGACTGAATCAAGTTTATGATATAATCCTGACTTAACGGGGCAGTAACTCAAACCTTAGCATGTGTATTTGTCACATTTCTAGTAAAAAATATCCTAAACTGACAGACAGTAAATCTCACCACTAGGGGGCTCTGACTCAAAATGAAAACAAAAGAAGCCAGGCAAATAGAGGCGTGCTGCTTAGCTCCGCCCACCTTCAAGGCTTTCTTCATTTTGAATTGTGCATGCAACTGTACATCCTGTTACCTGAGCGCCCTGCAAAACTCCACCCTCCTACCCCTTCAACAAAGTGGCCTCGGTAGACATTTACAAGTCCAGTAGAGTGTTTGGTTTGTTTTGCTCCTACCTTGGCTGAGTGCATAAGGAAGTTTAAAGTTTTCTACAAGGTTGTGTGGTGTTGGATGGAATCCTGTGGTTTTCACCTCCTAGATGAACTTCACTTTGCTCACAGCACCGTGTTACCTCTGTGACCCTCTGACCCTTTACCAATAGGAGCAGTTTGGAGCATTTTCACATTAGGCAGGATTGTCTTGCTCTGTGTCTAAGTATGTTAGCTTCCCTCTCCCCAGCTGGTCTGCGTTCACATCAGTAACATGGCTCTGTGCCCCAGCACATCTGTGTGTGTAGACCGTCTGATAGAGTAGGAGGAGGTATGAGCAAAGCTGGTTCAAAGGGTGGCATGTTTATAAACTTCAGAGGATTATCTTTCAAAGTATGACATCATCTTCAGAGGATGGAAGGTTTATAAACTTCAAAGGATTATCTTTCGAAGTATGATATCACCTTCAGAGGATTGAATGTTTCAAAAATATTAAAGGGTGACATCATCTTCAAAGGCAGAGGATGGAATGTTGGTGAAGCTTGGGGTGTTGGGAGCTTTTTCCCTCCACTTTGCCAAATAGTAGGCCATAGTTCATTTTTTTTCCAAAAGTAGTTAAAAAAGGACAGTCAGCAGGAGAGAAAGAATGTTGGTATAGGATACAAGTTCAGCATAATTAGGGAAGTTTAGGTTCTGATGCTCTAAGGGCTGACTGAGTGTTGTTGGCTGTTTGGGGATTTAGATTGGCTAGGCACCAGGCTCCTCACCAGTTCCACCCACTTTTCTAAACGTTGCCAAATATAGTACAATTTAGCAAAAAATTGAAGTAAAAACCAACATTCCGTCCTCTGCCTTTGAACATAAAGCGATTAAAGCTTATAAAACATTCCATCCTTTGAAGATGATCCCATCAACACTTCTAAAACATTCCATCCTTTGAAGATGATGTCATCAAGACTTATAAAACATTCCATCCTTTGAAGATGATCTCATCAAGGCTTATAAAACATTCCATCCTTTGAAGATGATGTCATCAAGACTTATAAAACATTCCATCCTTTGAAGATGATCTCATCAAGGCTTATAAAACATGCCATCCTTTGAAGATGATGTCATCAAGGCTTATAAAACATTCCATCCTTTGAACATAAGGTCATTAAAGCTTATAAAACATTCCATCCTTTGAACATAAGGTCATTAAAGCTTATAAAACATTCCATCCTTTGAACATAAGGTCATTAAAGCTTATAAAACATTCCATCCTTTGAAGATGATGTCATCAAGGCTTATAAAACATTCCATCCTTTGAAGATGATGTCATCAAGGCTTATAAAACATGCCATCCTTTGAAGATGATGTCATCAAGGCTTATAAAACATTCCATCCTTTGAAGATGATGTCATCAAGGCTTATAAAACATTCCATCCTTTGAACATAAGGTCATTAAAGCTTATAAAACATTCCATCCTTTGAACATAAGGTCATTAAAGCTTATAAAACATTCCATCCTTTGAACATAAGGTCATTAAAGCTTATAAAACATTCCATCCTTTGAAGATGATGTCATCAAGGCTTATAAAACATTCCATCCTTTGAAGATGATGTCATCAAGGCTTATAAAACATGCCATCCTTTGAAGATGATGTCATCAAGGCTTATAAAACATTCCATCCTTTGAAGATGATGTCATCAAGGCTTATAAAACATTCCATCCTTTGAACATAAGGTCATTAAAGCTTATAAAACATTCCATCCTTTGAAGATGATGTTATCAAGGCTTATAAAACATTACTTTCTTGCCTTTTGCATGAAGGCATATCTAGAAGAGCATCAGTAGTCAAACTCCATCCATCTGAACATTTCTCTTGTCCAGGAGGAACATAAAAAAACATAAGAATAGATGCTAACTATTGGTGACATATCATTTCTTCTGACTCTAATCAGACTTTTGGATTTACTGATCCATTTTCCCACACAGATATCCAGCATTCAGCTGTTCCAGTCTGTCCATAGGGATCTACTGTACTATCATTGGACTAATATGAAGATATTTTGGGTTCTCTGAGAGGCTTGGACCCTGATGTCTTGGCCAGGGGTCATCCACAAGGACTTTTTTGGTTAATTAAAACCTAGTTTAACGCTATTTTATTCATACACATCCTACTCATTTCATGTAGTTTTAGATTTGTACCTAAATGATGATATCTTGGGGCCCCTTGGAGCACAAGGCCGGATGTTATTGCCTATTATTGCCTGAAGGTCAAACTGCCCAGCGTCAGTCAGTTTGAAGACATGAGGAAGGAAAGGAGTGTGGAAGGAGCTGTGAGTACCATCAGTGAACACTAGATGGAGCCAGAGCAGCACAGAGCTGGCTCTGATAGACTCTGACTCATTGGAACGTGTCCTTGTTCACTCTGTCCCACCCTGAATGTGTCTTTTGTTTACTGGACAGATTCTCCTCAAACAATGGACAGACCGTCAGGAAACATTTCAGCATATTTCTCATTTTTAATAAGTTTTCTCTCCTTCTATAAACATCTTTGTCCCGTGTTCTTGCATGGTCATCTTCTGCACACTCTCCTGCTCTTTTCCTCTGGCCTCCACAGCCGTCATTATTCTAATCATTTAAGTACGGGGCGGTTATGGCGAGTATTCCTGTGATAAACCTGTGAAACAGTGAGTTACCCTCCCACAGAGGCCGTGTGAATCCATTGTTCTATTGTTGGAGACACACTGACTGTTAGCTCAGGCTGCCAGTGTCCAACATTAATGGGGCTCTTTTATTGGGGGGCTATTAAGGTGGGGGGGTTCTGGGGTTGTTATGGGGTGAGGGGCATTCCTCAGATTCTCCTCTGACCAGACACACACTCAAACATGCTGTGGCTGCTGGCACCGAGCTCCTTATTTAGTCAAAAAGCTGCAGAGTCACATCGTTTCTGTTTCTCCCAGAGAAGAAGAACGATCACATGACCACACAGCATCCATGGGTTCATGTAGAAGAAGAATCCACACACGTTATTTCACCTACACCATCAGCCATGTTATAGAAGTGCTGCTGAATATCGCTGTCATCATAAAGATGATGTTATCCTTTAAAGCCTAGAAACATTCCATCCTTGCATTTGAAAATGATGTCATCCAAAGAGTATGCCATCATTTAAAGCTTAGGAACATTATATCATTACCTTTAAAGATATCATCCTTTAAAGCCTAAAAAACAATCCATCCTTTCCTTTAAATATGATCATCCAAAAGAGATCATGCTTTACAGCCTTCATTCCATCCTTGCCTCCAAAAATGATACCATCCTTCAAAGCCTATAAAACATTCCATCTTTGCCTTGAAAGATGTCTTCCTTTGAAGCCTATTTAACATTTTATCCTTGCTTTCAAAGATGATCCCATCCTTTAAAGTTTACAAAGCATTCCATCCTTTCCTTCATCATGCAGGCCATGAAAATTCAAACTGTAGTCCTTCTGGTCTTTATGTTTGTAATAGTTTAGTATTTTCAGTTTGAAGTCTAACCATGGTAACCATGGTTACCATACAAACATCAATAAGAGGAACATGTGGATGTACCGGAGTTCCCCTATATGATTCACCAGCAGAGAGCACGCAGATCAGTGAGGGGAAGCTGTTATTATCCAGGCACTGGCTAAAATGTCATTAATGATAGGAGAAAACTTCTTTAATAACTCTGATATATAAACAATATTTCAAGTTAAACTTCTATGATGTGATCATTCCATCCTCTGCCTTTGAAGATGACATTAATGCTTGTAAAACATTCCACCCTCTGCCTCTGAAGATGTCATCATTAATGCTTGTAAATCATACCACCCTCTGCCTTTGAAGATGACGTCTTCAAGACTTGTAAAACATTCCATCCTCTGCCTCTGAAGATGACATCATTAACGCTTGTAAAACATTCCATCCACTGCCTCTGAAGATGACATCATTAAGGCTTGTAAAATATTCCATCCTCTGCCTCTGAAGATGATGTCATTAAAGAATGTAAAACATTCCACACTCTGCCTTTGAAGATGACATCATTAATGCTTCTAAAAAATTCCACCCTCTGCCTTTGAAGATGACGTAATCAAGGCTTATAAAACATTCCACCCTCTGCCTTTGAAGATGACTTCATCAAGGCATGTAAAACATTCCACCCTCTGCCTTTGAAGATGACGTAATCAAGGCTTATAAAACATTCCACCCTCTGCCTTTGAAGATGACTTCATCAAGGCATGTAAAACATTCCACCCTCTGCCTTTGAAGATGACTTCATCAAGGCATGTAAAACATTCAACCCTCTGCCTTTGAAAATGACATCATCAAGGCTTGTAAAACATTCCACCCTCTGCCTTTGAAGATGATGTCATCAAGGCCTTTTATAACATTTCACCCTCTGCCTTCAAAGATGACATAATTATGGCTTGTAAAACATTCCACCCTTGGCCTTTGAAGATGACCTCTTCAAGGCTTGTTAAACATTCCACTCTCTGCCTTTGAAGATGATGTCTTCAAGGCTTGTAAAACATTCCATCCTGTCCCTTTGAAGATCACATCATCAAGGCATGTTAAATATTCCACCCTCGGCCTTTGAAGATGACGTCATCAAGGCCTGTAAAACATTCGATCCTGTACGTTTAAAGATGATGATATAAAGACATATTAAACATTCCATCCTCTGCCTTTGAAGATGACTTCATCAAAGCTTGTAAAACATTCCACTCTCTGCCTCTGAAGATGACATCATCAAGGCATGTTAAACATTCCACCCTCTGCCTTTAAAGATGACATCATCACGGCTTGTAAAACATTCGATCCTGTACCTTTCAAGATGACGTCATCAAGGCATGTAAAACATTGCACCCTCTGCCTTTGAAGATAATGTAATCAAGGCAGGTTAAACATTCCAACCTCTGACTCTGAAGATGACGTCATTAAGGCTTGTATAAAATTTCAACCCCTGCCTGTGAAAAAGACATCATTAAGGCTTGTAAAACATTCCATTCTTTGGCTTTGAAGATGACATCATCAAGGCATGTTAAACATTCCACCCTCTGCCTTTGAAGATGATGTCATCAAGGCATGTTAAACATTCAACCCTCTGCCTTTGAAAATGACATCATCAAGGCTTGTAAAACATTCCACCCTCTGCCTTTGAAGATGACGTCATCAAGGCTTTTTATAACATTTCACCCTCTGCCTTCAAAGATGACATAATTACGGCTTGTAAAACATTCCACCCTTGGCCTTTGAAGATGACCTCATCAAGGCTTGTTAAACATTCCACATTCTGCCTTTGAAGATGATGTCTTCAAGGCTTGTAAAACATTCCATCCTGTCCCTTTGAAGATGACATCATCAAGGCATATTAAACATTCCACCCTCGGCCTTTGAAGATGAAGTCATCAAGGCCTGTAAAACATTCGATCCTGTACCTTTAAAGATGATGATATAAAGACATATTAAACATTCCATCCTCTGCCTTTGAAAATGACTTCATCAAAGCTTGTAAAACATTCCACTCTCTGCCTCTGAAGATGACGTCATCAAGGCTTGTAAAACAATCCATCCTCTGCCTTTGAAGATGACATCATCAAGGCTTGTAAAACATTCCACCCTCTGCCTTTGTAGATGAAATCATCAAGGCTTGTAAAACATTCCACCCTCTGGCTTTGAAGATGACTTCTTCAAGGCTTGTAAAACATTTTCCTCTGCCTTTGAAGATGACATCATCAAGGCCTGTAAAACATTCCACTCTTGGCCTTTGAAGATGACGTCATCAAGGCTTGTAAAACACTCCACCCTCTGCCTTTGAAGATGACGACATTAAGACATGCAAAACATGTAAAACATTCCTTCCTTTCCCTTGTTCTAATTTAGCCTGAGAACACAGGGGCAGATTATTTGGTCGTTGTTAAAAACACGGAATTGAATGTTTATGATCTCAGTTTTTCTAGTCTGATGACTTTTGATTGATTGTTGCTTTACGGTTTGTTTTTGCATCATTTCATTACAGCTGGTATTAACTGTTAGACCAATGTTTCTCAGCGGGTGGGTCAGGGACCAAGAGTGGGTCACAGAGCTGTTGTCAGCAGGTCCTGGATGTATGCCTGGAGAAGCCACTGGGGCACAAAGTCTGTGGTGTACAGAAACCTGATAAATACTAAGAGATAACAGCAGAATCATCCACGTAGGTATCTGAGAAATACTTGGGCTCTTCCTGCCGTCACACACAAAAACAAACGGGACAACGTGACTTCGTGAAGGTCACGTCCCACAGGACCGGTCTGATATTTATTCCTCCGCCCGCTGAGACCGTCAACATGGATCGAGATGAGATCATTGACTTTAAAAGGAGGCTGGGATGGAGGAATTTCAGCTCTTTAAATCTGCTCCAAGACTCAGAACATCTCTGTTAACATGACATGGTACGGTGGCCCTGAGGGTCAACTGGAAAAACATTTCAGTTAATGCCATGAAATATAAAACATTACAGCAACGTAAATGCACACATTCATGGGCCTGAATATGATATTTTAGTGAGATTTTATTTTTTAAAAAAACATGTTTTCAGAGTTGTGCTCTGTTTTCTGTTTTTATTTAAATCTGGATCTTGAGTCCACAAAACAATCGACAAATTCATAATTAATTCATTTCATTCAAATACTTTAATGGAGCAAAAAATAAATTATTGCGTTTCAGAAAATGGCTCTGCTCTATTTTTTAAGATATTTTTATTTCATGTTTATTTTTTTGCACGCGTGCAATTAAATTTTCCACGTCATTAATTTTTTTGAACATCGTGTTTTTTTTGATTAGCACATTTTTTGGTGTTTCAGTGTTATTTATAGGGATTCATGAAATTATTTTGGCACTATTGAATTGTTTCTTTTGCATAAAAAGTTAAAGTAGTTTATTAAATATTTATTTGCTTGTTTTAAAAAAAAGGCTTTTCTCTAAATATTTGAAGCTAGATAAAATATTTCTGGTTTTCACAAAATGTCTCAAAATTGCTTTTTTTTTAAAGTTCTGTTTGTAGCATGAAATATTTTTGTGTTGCCCAAAATGATGTTACAGTTTCTGAAATGTCAGTATGATTCACAAATATTCCACCTAAGAGCAGCTTGAATTTTTTGTATCTAAAATATTTGGGCATCGCGCTAAACATTTTTGTATTTTACCCTCTGGGCCACCATAGAGGTGGAGAAGGACTAGCCTTGGGTCTGACTAAATCAAACTTTTAGCCCAGTTAAGGCGGATAAAACCATAAACCAGGGTTAAATAAGTGAGGACTACCTGAGCCTGGTCTCGTCTGAGTGTTTCTGTGTGAATTATCAAAACTTTCTTTGACTTTTAGTCTCTGTTTAGTGTGAGCTGAGTGTTTTATGTGGATTATCAGAGGGTTTTTGACTTTTAGTCTCTGTTTAGTGTGAGCTGAGTGTTTTATGGGGATTATCAGAGGGGGTTTTTGACTTTTAGTCTCTGTTTTCTCTGTTTTGAGTGAGCTGGGCTGAGGACTGAGCCCTCCTCTGCTCCGGGGTCTAAAGGCAGCCATCTTTGACTCACTGTGACTCACCTACAGCCTCAGACTTGACACCAGTTTGATCCGGAGTGACTCCCTTTCTCGGTGTAAACCTCCTCCCCTGCAGAATCTCTGTCTCCGGGCTATAAGTCTGCGTCTCTTCCTCACCTCCTCTCCTTCTTCCTCTCCTCTCCACACAGAAAACAGCCTCGCAGAGAAAGAGGGAGGCCCGCAGAGCCAGCAGACTCCACCCAGAAACGCAGCCAGCGAACCGAGAGCCAGCCGAGCCCATAAAAATGAGCGGATCACACCCACGGCTCCACCAGAGCGCCGCGCCCGCTCCCAACGCTCTCTCAGCGGATAAGGACGCAGAAATGCCCGCCACGGAGAAGGACCTGGCCGAGGACGCGCCGTGGAAGAAGATCCAGCAGAACACGTTCACGCGCTGGTGCAACGAGCATCTGAAATGCGTCAACAAGAGGATCGGGAACCTGCAGACGGACCTGAGCGACGGGCTGCGGCTCATCGGGCTCCTGGAGGTCCTGTCCCAGAAGAAGATGTTGAGAAAGTACAACCAGAGGCCCACCTTCCGCCAGATGCAGCTGGAGAACGTGTCCGTGGCGCTGGAGTTCCTGGACAGAGAGAACATCAAGCTGGTGTCCATAGGTGAGTCCAGATCCGGGTCTGCAGAGAGTTTGGGGGGGCGCAGTGTGGTTTCTAGCTCTTTAAATCACAGACAGCGGCAGGCAGAGTTTCTGGAGTTGAACAGGGTCGCTTTAATCCGGTTTAAGGACCAGTCATGCTCCCAGAGAGGGTGCAGACCGGGTCCAGTTTTCCCATCAGGCCCAGGGAGGCAGTGCCTGAGGCCTAGAGCTCTGAGAGGCCTAGAGATGTGGTCTCACAGGTAGAGCTGGGCAACATATGAGCATTTAAGAAACACCAGCGTCTCAAACTAGAGACCAGTCCTATGATGCTAAAACCTGCCGGAGAAGTCCAGAACGCCGTCCCAGCAACTGTTAGAAGCCCCCGCCCTCAGATCAGTTCAGTTCAGCTTTATTTATGTAGCACATTTAAAACAACAACAGATGTTGACAACTTACAAGTTTTTCACGCGTTTCCAACTCGCTTCAGCGTTTCAGACGTCTGGTAGAGATCGGACTGACGTTAGAGACGCTTCTGAGACCAGCGCTCGCTGAGATCGTCAACGTCTGACCTTCTTTAGAGGACTTCCTCTAATGTTGACAACACTTTTGGACAATTTCAGCAGTGCTGGGCTTTTCTGACCTCCTGATATCCAAAAACGGATCACTGCCTAAAACTCAGCTCCTTGATCTAGTTCAGGTGACCTCAGAGGTTCGTCAGATCAACTCTGGAGGCTTTCTGCTCAGTGGTGAGGGCCCAGCCCGGTCTCAGCCCGGGGCCCAGCCCGGTCTCAGCCCAAGCCCAGCCCGGTCTCAGCCCGGGGCCCAGCCCGGTCTCAGCCCAAGCCCAGCCCGGTCTCAGCCCGGGGCCCAGCCCGGTCTCAGCCCAAGCCCAGCCCGGTCTCAGCCCAAGCCCAGCCCGGTCTCAGCCCGGGGCCCAGCCCGGTCTCAGCCCGGGGCCCAGCCCGGTCTCAGCCCAAGCCCAGCCCGGTCTCAGCCCGGGGTCCAGCCCGGTCTCAGCCCGGGGCCCAGCCCAGTCTCAGCCCGGGGCCCCTGAATGACTAAAACCGCCCCTGTGGACACATGTGTACGGAATATTCTGGATAAAGAGCATTCCCATAGAGTTTAGAAATGAGGAGCATGCTTTGGATTTAAACCTGTCTCATTTTAAAGTACACACTTTTGGCTGTTTTGGCGCCCCCTGTTGGTCAGGTCACAAATGTTGTTGAAGGCTAACCCCCAGTCTCTTCTTGGAGGTTTGTGCCAAGATTTCTGACATTTTGATGAATCGTCGTAGAATTACGACCACTTCCTGCTCCGCCCTGCTCCTTTAAAGGTTATTGGTCAATAACTCCAAAACGAAACCCGACATCACCACGGCGTTCACGGCGTTTACTGAGACCGGTTTAAAGAGCATCCAGAGTAGATCTGGTACCAGTCTGGTCTACAGTTCAGGAACAGGCGACAAATTTAGTTCAAAAAGGTGAAAATCCATCATGGCGGATTTACAGAGTCTCATAGAGGACTGAGCTGGACTGGTCTGTTGAACTAAAAGGTGATCCGGTCTACAGTTTAGGGCTGTGACCTTTCAAAAACACCTTTTCTCTCCTTAACTACAGCGCCACCCTCTGGTCATGTAGGTTCATAGTTCTGGGGACAGTTAAGCATGGCGTTTCCTGTTCTACTGGCGACTCTAGAGTCTCTGAAACCAACTAGAACCAGACTAGAACCAGACTAGGCTGTGTTAGAGTCTCTGAAACCGACTAGAACCAGACTAGGCTGTGTTAGAGTCTCTGAAACCGACTAGAACCAGACTAGGCTGTGTTAGAGTCTCTGAAACTGACTAGAACCAGACTAGATCCAGACTAGGCTGTGTTAGAGTCTCTGAAACCGACTAGAACCAGACTAGGCTGTGTTAGAGTCTCTGAAACCGACTAGAACCAGACTAGAACCAGACTAGGCTGTGTTAGAGTCTCTGAAACCGACTAGAACCAGACAAGAACCAGACTAGGCTGTGTTAGAGTCTCTGAAACTGACTAGAACCAGACTTGGCTGTGTTAGAGTCTCTGAAACCGACTAGAACCAGACAAGAACCAGACTAGGCTGTGTTAGAGTCTCTGAAACTGACTAGAACCAGACTAGAACCAGACTAGGCTGTGTTAGAGTCTCTGAAACTGACTAGAACCAGACTAGAACCAGACTAGGCTGTGTTAGAGTCTCTGAAACCGACTAGAACCAGACTAGAACCAGACTAGGCTGTGTAAGAGTCTCTGAAACCGACTAGAACCACACTAGAACCAGACCTGGCTGTGTTAGGGTCTCTGAAACCGACTAGAACCAGACTAGACCCAGACTAGGCTGTGTTAGAGTCTCTGAAACCGACTAGAACCAGACTAGGCTGTGTTAGAGTCTCTGAAACCGACTAGAACCAGACTAGAACCAGACTAGGCTGTGTTAGAGTCTCTGAAACCGACTAGAACCAGACTAGACCCAGACTAGGCTGTGTTAGAGTCTCTGAAACCGACTAGAACCAGACTAGAACCAGACTAGGCTGTGTTAGGGTCTCTGAAACCGACTAGAACCAGACTAGGCTGTGTTAGAGTCTCTGAAACCGACTAGAACCACACTAGAACCAGACTAGGCTGTGTTAGAGTCTCTGAAACTGACTAGAACCAGACTAGGCTGTGTTAGAGTCTCTGAAACCGACTAGAACCAGACTAGGCTGTGTTAGAGTCTCTGAAACCGACTAGAACCAGACTAGAACCAGACTAGGCTGTGTAAGAGTCTCTGAAACCGACTAGAACCACACTAGAACCAGACCTGGCTGTGTTAGGGTCTCTGAAACCGACTAGAACCAGACTAGACCCAGACTAGGCTGTGTTAGAGTCTCTGAAACCGACTAGAACCAGACTAGGCTGTGTTAGAGTCTCTGAAACCGACTAGAACCAGACTAGAACCAGACTAGGCTGTGTTAGAGTCTCTGAAACCGACTAGAACCAGACTAGACCCAGACTAGGCTGTGTTAGAGTCTCTGAAACCGACTAGAACCAGACTAGAACCAGACTAGGCTGTGTTAGAGTCTCTGAAACCGACTAGAACCAGACAAGGCTGTGTTAGAGTCTCTGAAACCGACTAGAATCAGACTAGAACCAGACTAGGCTGTGTTAGAGTCTTTGAAACTGACTAGAACCAGACTAGGCTGTGTTAGAGTCTCTGAAACCGACTAGAACCAGACTTGGCTGTGTTAGAGTCTCTGAAACCAACTAGAACCAGACTAGAACCAGACTAGGCTGTGTTAGAGTCTCTGAAACTGACTAGAACCAGCCTAGGCTGTGTTAGAGTCTCTGAAACCGACTAGAACCAGACAAGAACCAGACTAGGCTGTGTTAGAGTCTCTGAAACTGACTAGAACCAGACTAGAACCAGACTAGGCTGTGTTAGAGTCTCTGAAACCGACTAGAACCAGACTAGAACCAGACTAGGCTGTGTTAGAGTCTCTGAAACCGACTAGAACCAGACAAGAACCAGACTAGGCTGTGTTAGAGTCTCTGAAACTGACTAGAACCAGACTTGGCTGTGTTAGAGTCTCTGAAACCGACTAGAACCAGACAAGAACCAGACTAGGCTGTGTTAGAGTCTCTGAAACTGACTAGAACCAGACTAGAACCAGACTAGGCTGTGTTAGAGTCTCTGAAACTGACTAGAACCAGACTAGAACCAGACTAGGCTGTGTTAGAGTCTCTGAAACCGACTAGAACCAGACTAGAACCAGACTAGGCTGTGTAAGAGTCTCTGAAACCGACTAGAACCACACTAGAACCAGACCTGGCTGTGTTAGGGTCTCTGAAACCGACTAGAACCAGACTAGACCCAGACTAGGCTGTGTTAGAGTCTCTGAAACCGACTAGAACCAGACTAGGCTGTGTTAGAGTCTCTGAAACCGACTAGAACCAGACTAGAACCAGACTAGGCTGTGTTAGAGTCTCTGAAACCGACTAGAACCAGACTAGACCCAGACTAGGCTGTGTTAGAGTCTCTGAAACCGACTAGAACCAGACTAGAACCAGACTAGGCTGTGTTAGGGTCTCTGAAACCGACTAGAACCAGACTAGGCTGTGTTAGAGTCTCTGAAACCGACTAGAACCACACTAGAACCAGACTAGGCTGTGTTAGAGTCTCTGAAACTGACTAGAACCAGACTAGGCTGTGTTAGAGTCTCTGAAACCGACTAGAACCAGACTAGGCTGTGTTAGAGTCTCTGAAACCGACTAGAACCAGACTAGAACCAGACTAGGCTGTGTAAGAGTCTCTGAAACCGACTAGAACCACACTAGAACCAGACCTGGCTGTGTTAGGGTCTCTGAAACCGACTAGAACCAGACTAGACCCAGACTAGGCTGTGTTAGAGTCTCTGAAACCGACTAGAACCAGACTAGGCTGTGTTAGAGTCTCTGAAACCAACTAGAACCAGACTAGAACCAGACTAGGCTGTGTTAGAGTCTCTGAAACCGACTAGAACCAGACTAGACCCAGACTAGGCTGTGTTAGAGTCTCTGAAACCGACTAGAACCAGACTAGAACCAGACTAGGCTGTGTTAGAGTCTCTGAAACCGACTAGAACCAGACAAGGCTGTGTTAGAGTCTCTGAAACCGACTAGAATCAGACTAGAACCAGACTAGGCTGTGTTAGAGTCTTTGAAACTGACTAGAACCAGACTAGGCTGTGTTAGAGTCTCTGAAACCGACTAGAACCAGACTTGGCTGTGTTAGAGTCTCTGAAACCAACTAGAACCAGACTAGAACCAGACTAGGCTGTGTTAGAGTCTCTGAAACTGACTAGAACCAGCCTAGGCTGTGTTAGAGTCTCTGAAACCGACTAGAACCAGACAAGAACCAGACTAGGCTGTGTTAGAGTCTCTGAAACTGACTAGAACCAGACTAGAACCAGACTAGGCTGTGTTAGAGTCTCTGAAACCGACTAGAACCAGACTAGAACCAGACTAGGCTGTGTTAGAGTCTCTGAAACCGACTAGAACCAGACAAGAACCAGACTAGGCTGTGTTAGAGTCTCTGAAACTGACTAGAACCAGACTTGGCTGTGTTAGAGTCTCTGAAACCGACTAGAACCAGACAAGAACCAGACTAGGCTGTGTTAGAGTCTCTGAAACTGACTAGAACCAGACTAGAACCAGACTAGGCTGTGTTAGAGTCTCTGAAACTGACTAGAACCAGACTAGAACCAGACTAGGCTGTGTTAGAGTCTCTGAAACCGACTAGAACCAGACTAGAACCAGACTAGGCTGTGTAAGAGTCTCTGAAACCGACTAGAACCACACTAGAACCAGACCTGGCTGTGTTAGGGTCTCTGAAACCGACTAGAACCAGACTAGACCCAGACTAGGCTGTGTTAGAGTCTCTGAAACCAACTAGAACCAGACTAGGCTGTGTTAGAGTCTCTGAAACCGACTAGAACCAGACTAGAACCAGACTAGGCTGTGTTAGAGTCTCTGAAACCGACTAGAACCAGACTAGACCCAGACTAGGCTGTGTTAGAGTCTCTGAAACCGACTAGAACCAGACTAGAACCAGACTAGGCTGTGTTAGAGTCTCTGAAACCGACTAGAACCAGACTAGGCTGTGTTAGAGTCTCTGAAACCGACTAGAACCACACTAGAACCAGACTAGGCTGTGTTAGAGTCTCTGAAACTGACTAGAACCAGACTAGGCTGTGTTAGAGTCTCTGAAACCGACTAGAACCAGACTAGGCTGTGTTAGAGTCTCTGAAACCGACTAGAACCAGACTAGAACCAGACTAGGCTGTGTAAGAGTCTCTGAAACCGACTAGAACCACACTAGAACCAGACCTGGCTGTGTTAGGGTCTCTGAAACCGACTAGAACCAGACTAGACCCAGACTAGGCTGTGTTAGAGTCTCTGAAACCGACTAGAACCAGACTAGGCTGTGTTAGAGTCTCTGAAACCGACTAGAACCAGACTAGAACCAGACTAGGCTGTGTTAGAGTCTCTGAAACCGACTAGAACCAGACTAGAACCAGACTAGGCTGTGTTAGAGTCTCTGAAACCGACTAGAACCAGACTAGGCTGTGTTAGAGTCTCTGAAACCGACTAGAACCACACTAGAACCAGACTAGGCTGTGTTAGAGTCTCTGAAACTGACTAGAACCAGACTAGGCTGTGTTAGAGTCTCTGAAACCGACTAGAACCAGACTAGGCTGTGTTAGAGTCTCTGAAACCGACTAGAACCAGACTAGAACCAGACTAGGCTGTGTAAGAGTCTCTGAAACCGACTAGAACCACACTAGAACCAGACCTGGCTGTGTTAGGGTCTCTGAAACCGACTAGAACCAGACTAGACCCAGACTAGGCTGTGTTAGAGTCTCTGAAACCGACTAGAACCAGACTAGGCTGTGTTAGAGTCTCTGAAACCGACTAGAACCAGACTAGAACCAGACTAGGCTGTGTTAGAGTCTCTGAAACCGACTAGAACCAGACTAGACCCAGACTAGGCTGTGTTAGAGTCTCTGAAACCGACTAGAACCAGACTAGGCTGTGTTAGAGTCTCTGAAACCGACTAGAACCAGACTAGAACCAGACTAGGCTGTGTTAGAGTCTCTGAAACCGACTAGAACCAGACTAGGCTGTGTTAGAGTCTCTGAAACCGACTAGAACCACACTAGAACCAGACTAGGCTGTGTTAGAGTCTCTGAAACTGACTAGAACCAGACTAGGCTGTGTTAGAGTCTCTGAAACCGACTAGAACCAGACTAGAACCAGACTAGGCTGTGTTAGAGTCTCTGAAACCGACTAGAACCAGACTAGAACCAGACTAGGCTGTGTTAGAGTCTCTGAAACTGACTAGAACCAGACTAGGCTGTGTTAGAGTCTCTGAAACTGACTAGAACCAGACTAGGCTGTGTTAGAGTCTCTGAAACCGACTAGAACCACACTAGAACCAGACTAGGCTGTGTTAGAGTCTCTGAAACTGACTAGAACCAGACTAGGCTGTGTTAGAGTCTCTGAAACCGACTAGAACCAGACTAGGCTGTGTTAGAGTCTCTGAAACTGACTAGAACCAGACTAGGCTGTGTTAGAGTCTCTGAAACCGACTAGAACCACACTAGAACCAGACTAGGCTGTGTTAGAGTCTCTGAAACTGACTAGAACCAGACTAGGCTGTGTTAGAGTCTCTGAAACCGACTAGAACCACACTAGAACCAGACTAGGCTGTGTTAGAGTCTCTGAAACCGACTAGAACCAGACTAGGCTGTGTTAGAGTCTCTGAAACTGACTAGAACCAGACTAGGCTGTGTTAGAGTCTCTGAAACTGACTAGAACCAGACTAGGCTGTGTTAGAGTCTCTGAAACCGACTAGAACCAGACTAGAACCAGGCGTTTGAGGCGTTTTGGGAGGAGGGGGTCTGAGGCGTTTTGGGAGGAGGGGGTCTGAGGCGTTTTGGGAGGAGGGGGTCTGAGGCTCTCCTTTCCTCCCTCCTGCCTGAGCTGGGCTGGGCTGGGACAAACTTTGTGGGCTGGAGTGTGATTCAGGCCTGGTGGGACAGGAGGGCTGATCCTGCACACGGAGGGAGACACAGGCCTATTGTCTGTGTTCATGTCGTTGGGGGGGGGCAACATTCTGCTTGGCTCTCTGTCAGTCACATTAAACTGGGTTTAATGGGCTCGGCCTGGTTGCAGACTCACTACAGATAGTGGTTTTATCAGAATGCATCCTAAAGGAAGTCTCTGTGAGCTCTGTCTGAGGATTTAGGAGGGAATATGAAGACCTGACTTTAAATCTCTGCCTGCAGAACTCCACTCATAGAGGAGAACCAGTAACCCCAGAACGGGCTTACATTTAAAGACTTTAGTTTAGACCAGAGCGAGTAGATCCGTGGTAGAACCAGAACGTTCTAAAGCTGTAAGAACATCACATCTTCAACATCTGTGACCAGAAACTTAAAAAAGAGAGCAGCGTCTGATTTAGGTAGAAGAAATCATTCAGTATTATAACCAGCGCAACATCAGGGACGATAAACTAGAGATAGACGACTTAGAAGAATGTCTGACTGAGATTCTGGCCCAGATAACCAGTTTGATATCAGTTTATATCACTTTAAGACCAAACCTGAGAGTCTCAGGCTTACGGATTCTTTAAAACCCTGCATAGAGCAGGGGTGGAAATTTATAAATTAAATATATCAAAAATAAATATAAAATAAAAAATATAAATATAATATTATAAATATAAATAAAAATAAAAAAATATAAATATAAAAACATATAAATACACATATAGAAATATAAATATCTAAATATAAATATATAATAAAAAATAAATATCTAAATATAACTATAAAAAATATATAAATATACATTTAGAAATATAAATATCTAAATATAATACAAGATAAAATATGATAAAATATGTATAAATATAAAAAATAAAAAAAATATAAATATAAAAAATATAAATATTAATATAAGTGTATAAATATGAAAAATAAAAAGTTTGCATATAAAAAATATAAATATATTTGCTATCAGAGCGTTTAAATGTCCAGTTTGGCCTTCGGTACCTGATCTCCCTGTCCTAACTGTCCTCAGATCTTTTTGACCCTCTGTAGCACCCATACATCTAACCTGCAGCTTTGATGATGGTGAATCCCTCCTGATAGTCCGATCTTTACCGCTGACAGTCCGTCTGAGACGGAGGCCTTTATCAGCAGAGACTGAGCTCCTCAGGACAGGAAGTGGCGTGTGAGTCAGGGATGAGTCTGCCCCGCCCCCCTGGAGGGAACCAGCCAGCGTCTGCATCAGCTCTTGGGTTCCACACTGGTTCTTGATCCTGGTGAGGGTGAGGTTTGGACTAAACAGCAGGGCTGCTGATGCTCTCAGTGTGATGTCACTGCAGAGAATAAATGAGCTTCTTAACGCACACGTGCAGCAGAAATCATAAACTCAGGGGTCCTTCAGGAGGGACAGACACCTGACACAGGTGAGAGTCCAGTCCAGCTGACTAAGAGTGATGGAGATGTCTGACAGCAGAAACGTTCATTAAAGATGAAGCTGTCCAGAGTTCATGTCTGCCATCAATCCTGCAAAGCTTCAAGCTGATTGGCTCGTTCCGTCTGGAGTCAGAAAGAGCATCAGGACTCAGGCTAACCTCCATCCTGGGTCAGGCTTCAGACTCAAAGGTCTCAGGAGTTAAAGGTGCCTTCATCCCTGAGGTCCAGCACCGTGGTCATTCTCTGAGCAGGAACCAGCCAATCAGTTTACAGCTTTGACTTCAGGAGGTTGATCTTAATCTGCAGATCAGAAATGTCTCTGCATGTCTGCAGTAGAAACGTCCTCTAGAGTTAGTTTGTTCTACTCTGACCTCAGCAGGATGGTTAATCCTCATAAACATGGCTCCTAAAGAGGAATCAGGACCTCTGACTCTGATTTAGTCTGTGTTTTTAATGAAACGTCACTCTGCTGATGTCCAGGCTGCAGGAGCAGTGAACCCCCGTCCCTGTGCGTCTGCGTGCGTCTGCGTGTGTCTGCGTGTGTCTGCGTCTGCTCCTGCAGCTGACTCACTCTCACCCTAAATGCTCCTCTTGACTCATGTAATCTGCAGATGAGAGGGGACATGCTATCCTCTCTGACTTCCTCCTTTCTGTGCAGAGAGCGGGCACACCCAGCTCAGAGCCTCACCACAGATTACCACACCAGCATGGCCTCCTCCTCCTCCTCCTCCTCTTCCTCTCTGTTTGCTTTCACCAGAGCTCTCAGACCGTCATTTCACAACCTCTCCTGACCTCTCCTGACCTCTGTAACTAAAGTCGACTTCTCTGACTGGTTTTAAATATTGCATGTTGTCGTCCACACCTCTTCCTTCTAGTTTCTCTCTCAGCTTTGACTTCATTCCTGAAAATGAGCATGCAACAGTTCTCAGAGTTTCTTCAGACAAGCCGGTAATTTACTCCACCCAGAGCGCTCTGAGACTCAGAGAGATGGCGTGGAGCTGGCGTAGACGTTGATCAGACGTGAGTTTGACCCGTTATCACAGCCACCATCAGCACAGAATCCCTCCTGCCCCCCACCTGGAGTCACAGCTGAAAGTCACCACTCTGCACGGTCACCTTTTGAAGCGTAACACCCGTCTCACTGTCTCTGTTACAGGTTTAAACATGGATTTCTAAACAGACTTTAGCTGGTGTGAATGGTGGTTCTGGACTCTGTGGTTCTGGACTCTGTGGGGGTCTCCACTGTGAAACCACAGACACTGTTGGTCCGGCTGAGTGTGAATTCAGAGGATTATTATAAAAATCATCCTAAACTGTCCTTTAGTCTGAGGAGTTCTCTTCTGACTCTAAAAATATCAAATCAACATTTATCTGGTGGAGGAGCTGTTTGCTGAATCAGCAGTTTGTTAGCTTAGCTTAGCATCAGAGCTCTAAACCCAGCAGCACCTCTGAATCCTCCCATCTTCACGCTGAATGTCGATGGTTTTATCCAAACAAAAAGACTGAGCCAACCTCAGTCACTTCCTGGAAGTTTGTGCACGGGGCCAACAAACCCCCATGCTGCAGTCAGACCTCAGCATGTCTGAGGGTTTCTGTGAGTCTATAAAGATTAATAAATGGACTGACAGAGACGCTGAGTCCTGCAGAGAGACGGTGACACGCTGATGTGGCTCCAGCTCACCCTGCAGGTAATCCCTCCCTCCCTCCCACTCTCTCTCTCTCCTCGCCATGGCGGTGACCAAACCCACACGACCTGGCAGCCTCAGCAGACACATGATCACAGAAACCCAGAGAGAAAGATCTCAGATCTCAGCCTAGAGAGATGTGTGAACGACGAGGGCTAAGACCGGCTACCAGTATCTTTACTGGTTTGAAAACCAGATTTAACTGGTTTTAACATTAGAATCCTCTGAATCCACACACTGGACCCGCTTTTCCCACAATTCAGAATCCCACAGCCCAAATTTAGACGTGAAGATCTCCACTATCTATCTATACTGAAGAGTATTCACCTCCGTCTTTTACCAACCCTAACTCTCGGTGTCTGAAATGATCTAGGCCAGTTTTAGCTGATAGGACGCTGAGATTCCAGTCAGTCACCGTATTACTGGATTATCTTCTCTCTCTGTTCATTTTTAGGAATGAATCTAAGGATCTGTTCTTGATCTGTCAGGTTCTCCATGTCCCTGTATGTCTGATCACATGACCCTTATTCAGTCATGCATCTTCATGCTCATATCTGAGTTTGTGCCTGTGCAGACGGTCTTGTTCTGTGCAGACTGTCTTGTTTGTGCATATGGTCTTGGCTTGTACAGACGGTCTTGTTTGTGCAGATGGTCTTGTTCTGTGCAGATGGTCTTGTTCTGTGCAGACTGTCTTGTTTGTGCAGACGGTCTTGTTCTGTGCAGACAGTCTTGTTCTGTGCAGACGGTCTTGTTCTGTGCAGACGGTCTCGTTTGTGCACATTGTCTTGGTCTGTGCAGGTGGTCTTGTTCTGTGCAGACTGTCTTGTTCTGCGCAGACGGTCTTGTTTGTGCAGACGGTCTTGTTCTGTGCAGACGGTCTTGTTTGTGCAGACGGTCTTGTTCTGTGCAGAGGGTCTTGTTCTGTGCAGACGGTCTTGTTTGTGCAGACGGTCTTGTTCTGTGCAGACGGTCTCGTTTGTGCAGACAGTCTTGTTCTGTGCAGATGGTCTTGTTTGTGCAGATTGTCTTGGTCTGTGCAGGTGGTCTTGTTTGTGCAGACGGTCTTGTTTGTGCAGACGGTCTTGTTCTGTGCAGACGGTCTTGTTTGTGCAGACGGTCTTGTTTGTGCAGACGGTCTTGTTCTGTGCAGACGGTCATGTTTGTGCAGATGGTCTTGGCCTGTGCAGACGGTCTTGTTCCGTGCAGACTGTCTTGTTTGTGCAGATGGTCTTGGCCTGTGCAGACGGTCTTGTTCCGTGCAGACTGTCTTGTTCTGTGCAGATGGTCTTGTTTGTGCAGACGGTTTTGTTTGTGCAGAGGGTCTTGTTCTGTGCAGACGGTCTTGTTTGTGCAGACGGTCTTGTTCTGTGCAGACGGTCTTGTTTGTGCAGGCGGTCTTGTTTGTGCAGACAGTCTTGTTCTGTGCAGAGGGTCTTGTTCTGTGCAGACGGTCTCGTTTGTGCAGACGGTCTTGTTCTGTGCAGATGGTCTTGTTTGTGCAGATTGTCTTGGTCTGTGCAGGTGGTCTTGTTTGTGCAGACGGTCTTGTTTGTGCAGACGGTCTTGTTCTGTGCAGACGGTCATGTTTGTGCAGATGGTCTTGGCCTGTGCAGACGGTCTTGTTCCGTGCAGACTGTCTTGTTTGGGCAGATAGTCTTGGCCTGTGCAGACGGTCTTGTTCTGTGCAGATGGTCTTGTTCTGAGCAGACAGTCTTGTTCTGTGCAGACAGTCTTGTTTGTGCAGATGGTCTTGGCCTGTATAGACGGTCTTGTTCTGAGCGGATGGTCTTGTTCTGTGCAGACGGTCTTGTTTGTGCAGATGGTCTTGTTCTGTGCAGACAGTCTTGTTCTGTGCAGACCGTCTTGTTCTGTGCAGACAGTCTTGGTCTGTGCAGATGTTCTTGTTTGTGCAGATTGTCTTGGTCTGTGCAGGTGGACTTGTTCTGTGCAGACTGTCTTGTTCTGTGCAGATGTTCTTGTTTGTGCAGACGGTCTTGTTTGTGCAGATGGTCTTGGCCTGTGCAGACGGTCTTGTTCTGTGCAGACAGTCTTGTTTGTGCAGATGGTCTTGGCCTGTGCAGACGGTCTTGTTTGTGCAGATGGTCTTGGCCTGTGCAGACGGTCTTGTTCTGTGCAGATGGTCTTGTTCTGTGCAGATGGTCTTGGCCTGTGCAGACGGTCTTGTTTGTGCAGACGGTCTTGGCCTGTGCAGATGGTCTTGTTCTGAGCAGATGGTCTTGTTCTGTGCAGATGGTCTTGTTTGTGCAGATGGTCTTGTTCTGTGCAGACAGTCTTGTTTGTGCAGATGGTCTTGGCCTGTACAGACGGTCTTGTTCTGAGCAGATGGTCTTGTTCTGTGCAGACAGTCTTGTTCTGTGCAGACGGTCTTGTTCTGTGCAGACAGTTTTGGTCTGTGCAGACGGTCTTGTCTGTGCAGATTGTCTTGTTCTGTGCAGACAGTCTTGGTCTGTGCAGACGGTCTTGTTCTGTGCAGATGTTCTTGTTTGTGCAGACAGTCTTGTTCTGTGCAGACGGTCTTGTTTGTGCAGATTTTCTTGTTTGTGCAGACGGTCTTGTTTGTGCAGATGGTCTCGTTTGTGCAGACGGTCTTGTTATGTGCAGACGGTCTTGTTCTGTGCAGACGGTCTTGTTTGTGCAGATGGTCTCGTTTGTGCAGACGGTCTTGTTATGTGCAGATGGTCTTGTCTGTGCAGAAACAGCTGATGCAGGTTTTCCAGCCTACTCAGCACAGCCGTGTTTGAACAGGCTGAATCACCAGGATCATCTGTTAGTGCGTGATGAAGCTTAAACAGTTTCAGCGTTTTGGTCTGATAATGAAGTTCTCACGTCTCTGTCAGCCTGCTGTCAGCGTCTCCAGGATTAAAAAACCCCTCCTGTCTTTATCAGTGCATGAATATTGTTTAATTTTGACCAGAATCATCTTGAAGCTTTGTAACGTGGGGTTCTGACAGCTCTGTCGGAGTGTACCTGTTGATCCCCGTCTCTGCCTGCAGCTCAGACATGCAGGTTAAGACAGACACCTGTGTGGTAACCGCCGTCCGTCTGTCTCCTCCTCCTGCAGTTACATAATAATGAAAAGTGCTCAGTGTTACTGATGAAAGAAAGACATGGACCTGCAGAGATGATCCCCCTGCTGCAAATAACTGGGCTAAGAACGAGGCGTGCATTAGCAGGACTGTTTGGAGGGAGACCGCGTCACTTCCAGGAGAGAAAATAAAACATTCTTCTTCTTAGGATTAAAAACAAATCAATATTTATTAAAGTAGACTCAGAGACACATCAGACCTGTGGCTAATGTGCGCTCATGTCTGCAAGAATTACTGCAGATAGCATCCAGTATAACCTCTCTGCTTTTGTACGTCGAACATGCATGCTTCATTTGGGCACTAAATCATAACTATGGTCTAGAAGCTGCAGCACAAAGGCAGCAGGAGCTCATTAAGCTGAATGAACTCCTTCAGGTCAGAGTTGTGTGAGAACTTTTCCAGTAAAACTAGAGAAAAACCAGCACCCCAGCCTTTAGGTGGTTATAGAGCTAAAAACATCTACATCAGTGAGTTAACCCTGCAGTGAGATAACGAGGAGTTTCCTGCAACTCATCGTGGTCAGAACATACACTTCCTGTCTGTTGTTATTGTGACCACGCCGTCATTAACACGCCTTCCCGTCTGCAGAGGAGAGGCGGGGGTTTGGTCCGGTGGAAGCTGAGGATTAGGAGACTCCACATTCCTCTCCAGTTCAGAGGAATTCAGACTATTACATTACATCAGAGCTGGAAACATGCCCCGTCACCCCCCGCCTCATGTTCATGGCGAACACGCAGACATGGAAACACGCTTGCCGCTGACGCACGCTCACGCAGCTGCAGAGGGTCAGGAGAGAGGGAGAGAGAAAGAGAGAAAGAGCTGCTCAGTAAAGTCCCTGGTTGTCTTCAGAGTAAAGCTGTGATTTTTAAACTTCAGGATCAGATCAGACATGAAACCGGTTTAAATCTTTAAGTAGATCCTGGACAGGAACTCATCGGAGTTCTACCTAACACTCAACTGAAGTTCATGCTGTCTCAGTCAGACAGATCTCCCTGCTTCATGTCTGTTATCTAACCATTATTTTTGGGCTTTTTGCCTTTATTTTGATAGAACAGCTGAGGAGAAAATGGGGAGAGAGAGAAACAGGAAGTACAGGGAGAGGGAGAGACAGAGGGAGAGAGACAGGAAATACAGGGAGAGGGAGAGACAGAGGGAGAGACAGAGGGAGAGAGAGAGGGAGAGACAGAGAGAGACAGAGGGAGAGACAGAGAGAGAGACAGAGGGAGAGACAGAGGGAGAGAGAGAGGGAGAGACAGAGAGAGAGACAGGAAGAGAGAGGGACAGACAGAGGGACAGACAGAGAGAGAGACAGAGGGAGAGACAGAGGGAGAGACAGAGGAAGAGAGAGGGAGAGACAGAGGGAGAGACAGAGAGAGAGACAGAGAGAGACAGAGAGAGACAGAGAGAGACAGAGAGGGACAGACAGAGAGAGACAGAGGAACAGACGGAGGGAGAGACAGAGAGAGAGAGAGAAGAGACAGAGGGAGAGACAGAGAGGGAGACGGAGGGAGACAGAGAGGGAGACAGAGGGAGAGAGAGAGGGAGAGACAGAGAGAGAGACAGAGAGAGAGAGGGAGAGACAGAGGGAGAGAGATACAGGAAGTGCAGAGAGAGGGAGAGACAGAGGGAGAGAGAACAGGAGAGACAGAGAGAGACAGAGACAGGACAGAGAGAGACAGGAAGTACAGGGAGGGGGAGAGACAGGGGGAGAGAGGGAGAGAGAAACAGGAAGTACAGGGAGAGGGAGAGACAGAGAGAGAGAGACAGAAGGAGAGACAGAGGAAGAGACAGAGCGAGAGAGGGACAGGAAGTACAGGGAGAGAGAGAGACAGAGGGAGAGAGACACAAAGTACAGGGAGAAGGAGCAACAGAGAGAGAGAGGGAGAGACAGAGAGAGAGAGAGAGAGAGAGAGAGGGAGAGACAGAGGGAGAGAGACAGGAAGTACAGGGAGAGGGAGAGACAGAGAGAGAGAGGGAGAGACAAAGGGAGAGACATGCTCCAAAACTTTGCTAATGTTGTTGTGCAATGGATGGGCTCTGGTTTTTCTGCTGGACTCATTTTCTTCTTCCAGATCTGATCCCAGTGGGGTTCAGACTGGTCACCAGTCCCTCACAGGGCTGACACACAGAGACAAACAACCAGGCACACTCACATCTATGGGCAATTTAGAGATAAAGTCGATACCTGCATGAATGCACGGGGAGATCAGGCAAATTCTGCACTAACCCTGCACCGCCGTGCAGCCCTGCCCATTTCTCCCTGATAACCTCCATGTTAGAGACCACGGTTCTGATCCGTCCAGGTGTGAAGGAGCCCCAGGATCTCTGGGTCTGGTTCCCTAATGAGGGTAGACCGGCGTATGTTCAGACTGTCAGACATGTTCAGAGATTATTTCCTGGTGTCAGTCTGATTCTGGCATGTTTGAGAGCTGCTGAGTTCAACATTTCCACCATATTTAATCTGGTCCTGGTTCTAAGATGGAGCTAGATCTACTTCTTTAGGTGTGTGTTTGTGTGTGTGTGTGTGTGTGGGGGGGGGGGGCCTCCTCCTCCACTGTAGAACTGTCGGAGTTCTCTGATGTTTTTATGGTTTACTTTAGTCTGGACGTCACTGATCTCTCACTCATGCCCTTTTATGGTCATAAAGAGGCGTGTTCCTATGCTAATTAGGAGAAATGTGCATTGTTTCTGGCATTCATGGACCTAAGGAAGGAATTAGAACGAGTCACTGAGGTTCCTCTGAGAACCTTTGAGAACAAATGAAAGAGAAGATTGTGAGGTTCTATTGGTGAAAAGGTCCTGTTCCCCGGTTCTCCTGTCCTGGTGTCCTGGTCTCCAGTTCTCCAGTCCTGTCTCTTTAAAGCTTGTGGTTCTGGTTGTCCCTCCTCTCTCTGTCCCCTTCAAACAAACATTCTCCTCTCTTTGGTTCTGTTGTCAGTGCGTTCTTTAAAAATGTCCCACGCAGCACTTTTCCCTGCCTCCTCTTTTCTCTCTCAGCCCTCCTCCCCCCTCTCGCCCCCCCCCCCTCTGTGTAACCAGAGCCGGGGAATGGGAGGGCTGCCAGGATCCAGTTTGCTTCTGCCCTTTTAAGGCTAAAAAACCAGGAGGAACTGTTTCCAGAGGAGGGAGTGAAGACGGGGAGAGGAGGGAGGGAGGGAGGATGACTGGAAGGAGCAGAGAGGAAGAGGAGGAAGTGTAGTAGCTCCACTGTGGCTGAGGGGGGAGGAGAGGGGGAGATTAAGGCGAGGATGTTTGAGGATACGAGCTGCAGGCCTGACGCTGCTGCAGAGCAAATGTCAGAGAATCACACCTGGATTATTCTGAGATCAACCTGAGATTATCCTGAGATTATTCTGAGATTAAACTGAGATTAACCTAAAATGAACCTGAGATTAACCTGAGATTAACCTGAAATGAACGTGAGATTATCCTGAGATGAACCTGAGATTAACCTTAGATGAACCTGAGATGAACCTGAAACTAACCTAAAATTACCCTGAGATGAACCTGAGATGAACCTGAGATTAACCTGAGATGATCCTGAGATGAACCTGAGATGAACCTGAAACTATCCTGAGATGAACCTGAGATGAACCTGAGATGAACCTGAGATGAACCTGAGATGAACCTGAGATGAACCTGAGATGAACCTAAGATTAACCTGAGATGAACCTGAGATGAACCTGAAACTAACATGAGATTATCCTGAGATTAACCTGAAATGAACGTGAGATTATCCTGAGATGAACCTGAAATGAACGTGAGATTATCCTGAGATGAACCTGAAATGAACGTGAGATTATCCTGAGATTAACCTGAAATGAACGTGAGATTATCCTGAGATGAACCTGAAATGAACGTGAGATTATCCTGAGATGAACCTGAAACTAACATGAGATTATCCTGAGATTAACCTGAAATGAACGTGAGATTATCCTGAGATGAACCTGAAACTAACATGAGATTATCCTGAGATTAACCTGAAATGAACGTGAGATTATCCTGAGATGAACCTGAAATGAACGTTAGATTATCCTGAGATGAACCTGAAATGAACGTGAGATTATCCTGAGATTAACCTGAAATGAACGTGAGATTATCCTGAGATGAACCTGAAATGAACGTGAGATTATCCTGAGATGAACCTGAAACTAACATGAGATTATCCTGAGATTAACCTGAAATGAACGTGAGATTATCCTGAGATTAACCTGAAATGAACGTGAGATTATCCTGAGATGAACCTGAAATGAACGTGAGATTATCCTGAGATGAACCTGAAATGAACGTGAGATTATCCTGAGATTAACCTGAAATGAACGTGAGATTATCCTGAGATTAACCTGAAATGAATGTGAGATTATCCTGAGATGAACCTGAGATGAACCTGAGATGAACCTGAGATAAACCTGAGATAAACCTGAGATGAACCTGAGATGAACCTGAGATTAACGTGAGATGAACCTGAGAGTAACCTGAAACTAACCTGAGATTATCCTGAGATTATCCTGAGATGAACCTGAGATGAACCTGAAACTAACCTGAGATTATCCTGAGATGAACCCGAGATGAACCTGAAACTAACCTGAGATTATCCTGAGATTATCCTGAGATTAACCTGAGATTAACCTGAGATGAACCTGGAATAAAAATAACTGACTGTGAGACTCCCATCCATTATTGAGCATAAAGATTTAAGATTCTACAGTAATGGTTAAAGTTCGTGGTGACTGCCCTCTGCAGGCTGAAACTATCCACTGCAGCTGGGTTTTTCTGGGTCTCTCCTATTGGCTGATCTGGTGCTCTGTGAGGCGTAGCGCCATCTCACCATTTCCTCTCTTTTCTAAATGTTGCCGGGTTGAAGGACAGACTGAAGGTCATGAAGCTTCTGTACGTTATTGATCACAGCGATCGATCTGCTGATTAGAATTCTTCAGACAGGTGTGAGTAAGGTTGGATGTTCTCTAGACTGTTACTTAAGTTTATCACCATGGTGACCAGTTGTTATTTCTTACAGACCCAGATCTTTGTAGTGTTGCCGTCCTGTTGAAATATCCCAGATCTGGTTTTGGTCCGTGCTGCCCGGCCCTAGTATGGGTGTGATAAGAGCAGAGAGGAATGTGTGACATTTCCTCTCAGGGTTGGAGCTTCTTCTGATCTCTCTGATGACTCCCTCTTCTCCAGGCATGGCTGAGAGTGTTGACCTTTATTCTGTCAGATCTGGAACACTCTGACCCTCCAAACATCCCAATAATCTCTCTGAAAACGTCGTCTCAAACTGGCTCTGGATCATCCTAGAAACTGAAAGAAAGGTGGGGCTGGAGCTGACCTCTGACCTCCTGACAGATAGCTGGCTCACAGTGATAGCCCTCATGTTGACTGGCCTTGGATGGAAACTTTCACTAAAGTGGCCAACTGTGGTGAGGAAAAGGCCCCAACATCCCCAGCTTCATGAACATTCCATCCTTGCCTTTTGCATGTAGGCCAGTTTAGGCCCCGCCCTCTTGCACTGTGAAGCCATGCTGTTGTAACTCATGCAGAATGTGCTGAAAATTGATCTCCATTTACAGACAAAGAGGTGGAGCTAAGGTGGGTCTTAACCCTCCTGACAGACGGCTATGACGCTGGCCCGATATCAGATCAGCCACTCTCATAAGAGATGACAATTTTAACGTTGCCATGGAAACGCTGTATACAACATCAAAGACTGCTACAGTCATCTGCTGTTCTGTTGCTGTGTCACATTCATGTCTTACTGATTATAGACAAAGATTATTCTGATAATCACATATCAGCTGTGAGTTCCGTCACATGACCCCCCTGGACGCCCAAAGTGACCTCACAACCCAAACAATTAGATAATGATGGTAAGATTCAGATAATGAATTACCTTATTCAAGCATAAAGATGCTCACTGCATTTGCTTTAGTGTTTAATATGGAATTATACAAAGTAATGTCTCTCTGCAGGCTAAAAACTGCATAAATATTCCTCCTTCTAGTCTTTAGTAGAGTCTCCTTTATCTGCAGTCTCAGCTCTGAGTCTGTGTGGATAGGTCTCAGTCAGGACCAAACATCTGGACATCTGGGCTTTGACTCGGCCACTCCAGAACATTCTCCTTGTTGTCTTCAAACCATTTCTGTGTAGCTTTCTCTGGATGCTTCGACTCATTGTTTTAGACCGAAGAAGATTCAACCCTTCCGGGGCCAACTGCTGAGAAGCATCCCCACAGCATGATGCTGCCACCACCATGCTCCACAGTGGGGATGGTGTGTTTGTGGTGATGTCAGTGTTTGGCGTCTTGTCTGATGGTCTCAAAGCTCCATTCTGGTCTCATCAGACCAAAGACCTTTCTTCCTCTTGACCATGGAGTCTCCCACAGTCCTTCTGGTGAACTCTAGTCCAGATTGAATCTGAGTTTTCTTCAACAGTGTCTTTCTCTTTGCCACTGACTGCTGAAGAACCCGGCCAACAGTTGTTGTCTGCAGAGTCTCTCCATCTCAGCTGCTGAAGCTTGGAGCTCCTTCAGAGTAGTCATAGGTGTCTTGGTGTCCTCTCTCACTAAGAGGTTTATTGATCATATTGATCAGGATTGATTTTTAAAATCAGTTAAGGAGTGAAACGTCTAAGGAGGTGGAGACTTTTAAAGGTGCTTTAGAAGCATTTTTCTCTGATATCTTTCAGCTTTTTAGTTTCTATTTTGATGAATTATAAATGAATGAAAGTTTTCTTAAAGGGACAAGCGGCATTAGCTCGCCCCCCTGCCCTCTCTCTCTCTCTCTCTCTCTCTCTCTCTCTCTCTCTAATCAGCTCCAGATGTCGTCGCTCGCCCTGAATGCTGAGCAGAACTCTTCCTGCTGCTGTCGTCCCTCTCTGCACACCCCCCTCCCTCACCAAGACTCCGGGATCAGGTCAGGCTGTGGGTCGGGGGGTGCGATGATGTCATGGCGATGTCAGAGGGGGGTGCTGCAGCAGCGAGCCAAACAGATGAATCATGGGAGTTTTTGGGGCAAAGAGAGTGTCGACCACAGACACGCACTCTCTTCCTCCGGTGGCATAAACACTCATACAAAGGGCTGGGGGGGGGGTTTATGAGTCAGCAGAGGGGGGCGGGGGGTCTGTGGCGGTCTGTGTCCGTATATGGGTGCCGACAGACTCGCTGCTCTGTGGTCTGACGGGAATGTTTGCAGATTCCTCTCGTGTTTAGTGGCTCTGACAGAGAGAGAGGACTCAGAGAGCAGAGCGGGGCTCTCTCAGACACTGACGGGACGATCCTGATGGGACGATCCTGACGGGACGATCCTGACGGGACAGTTGGAAAAACAGCCAACCATGGTGAAACCTGTTTGATATCATGGCTAACACAGTAGTCCTCATAAACTCAGCACTATCTACCGCCTCATCATCATTCACCCATGATCCTGTCACCATTTCTGTGGGATACTGATAGAAAATCGATCAGCCTTAAATATCCGGGACTGTCCCGCTCTACCATCAGGGCCTCAGAGACCTGGTGTTCTTCCTGAGAATAAAGGCGTTGCCAGGTGTCAGCTGACGTGAGTTTGATAAGAAATCTGCATGTTTGGCAAAAATAAAGGAAAAAAGACCCCAACACCCCCAGCTTCACCAACATTCAGTCCTCTGCCTTTGGAGATGCCATCCTTCAAAGCCTATTAAACATTCCATTCTTGCCTTTTTTGGCTCTCTCTGACTGTCGTCATACCAGCAATGATCTATACAGAACCTTCTTCAGACCAGAGCAGACCTCAGCGCTAGAACCCTTTAGTTAAACTGAATCACTGATGCTGAGTCTCTGTTGAACAGGTGTGTTTTGCAGGTGAAACTTTTTTGCAGGTTTTTGAGATTTAAAGTTTTTAAAGTACCTCCAGAAGTGAACTCTAAATGAGACGAACGGTTCCAGTAAACGTGTGATGTAGTGAATATGATCAGACTCTGAGTCCTGGTGATGCCTTCTGTGCTGAACTCTCTGATAGGCCGCTATGTGACACACCTTTACCTGAGCTGGTCTGCATTCCTGCTGCAAGCTCCAGCGTGTGGTCGACGTGCACGCCACGCTCACGCCCCCAATCAGGACAAACGGATTTATATGTGCCAGATTTATCTTCAGGTCTGCAGGCAGCACGTCTCTCCTCCCCGTCACAAACGTCTGATTCGTCCTCTTCGTCATCGTCTCTTCTTCTTCTTCTCCATTCCTGAGTCACAGGTTCCTTCCTCTGCAGCTTTAACCATCCGACACTCAGAGTTCCCATAGTCTGACCACGTTCCTCTTTATCACCGTTTATTATCGTGTATTTTTCCAACGGGAGCAGCTGACATGTCCTCACCCTGTCTGAGAGAACACCTCTGACAGAACATCTCTGACAGAACACCTCTGACAGAACATCTCTGACAGAACATCTCTGACAGAACACCTCTGACAGAACACCTCTGACAGAACATCTCTGACAGAACACCTCTGACAGAACATCCCTGACAGAACATCCCTGATAGAACACCTCTGACAGAACATCTCTGATAGAACATCTCTGATAGAACACCTCTGACAGAACATCTCTGATAGAACACCTCTGACAGAACACCTCTGATAGAACACCTCTGACAGAACATCTCTGACAGAACATCCCTGACAGAACATCCCTGACAGAACATCCCTGACAGAACATCTCTGACAGAACATCCCTGACAGAACATCCCTGACAGAACATCCCTGACAGAACATCCCTGACAGAACATCTCTGACAGAACATCCCTGACAGAACATCCCTGACAGAACATCCCTGACAGAACATCTCTGACAGAACATCCCTGACAGAACATCCCTGATAGAACACCTCTGACAGAACATCTCTGATAGAACACCTCTGACAGAACATCTCTGATAGAACATCCCTGACAGAACATCCCTGACAGAACATCCCTGACAGAACATCCCTGACAGAACACCTCTGACAGAACATCTCTGACAGAACATCTCTGACAGAACATCCCTGACAGAACATCCCTGACAGAACACCTCTGACAGAACACCCCTGACAGAACACCTCTGACAGAACATCCCTGACAGAACATCTCTGACAGAACACCCCTGACAGAACACCTCTGACAGAACACCCCTGACAGAACATCTCTGACAGAACATCTCTGATAGAACATCCCTGACAGAACATCCCTGACAGAACATCTCTGACAGAACATCCCTGACAGAACATCCCTGATAGAACACCTCTGACAGAACATCTCTGACAGAACACCTCTGACAGAACATCTCTGATAGAACATCCCTGACAGAACATCTCTGATAGAACATCTCTGACAGAACATCCCTGACAGAACATCTCTGACAGAACATCCCTGACAGAACATCTCTGATAGAACATCTCTGATAGAACACCTCTGACAGAACACCTCTGACAGAACATCCCTGACAGAACATCCCTGACAGAAAATCTCTGACAGAACACCTCTGATAGAACACCTCTGATAGAACACCTCTGATAGAACACCTCTGTTAGAACACCTCTGACAGAACATCTCTGATAGAACACCTCTGATAGAACATCTCTGATAGAACACCTCTGATAGAACATCTCTGATAGAACACCTCTGATAGAACATCTCTGATAGAACATCTCTGATAGAACACCTCTGATAGAACATCTCTGACAGAACATCCCTGACAGAACATCCCTGATAGAACACCTCTGACAGAACATCTCTGATAGAACACCTCTGACAGAACACCTCTGATAGAACACCTCTGACAGAACACCTCTGATAGAACACCTCTGACAGAACATCTCTGATAGAACACCTCTGACAGAACATCTCTGATAGAACATCTCTGACAGAACATCCCTGACAGAACATCCCTGACAGAACATCCCTGACAGAACATCCCTGATAGAACACCTCTGACAGAACATCTCTGATAGAACACCTCTGACAGAACATCTCTGATAGAACACCTCTGACAGAACATCTCTGATAGAACACCTCTGACAGAACATCTCTGATAGAACATCTCTGACAGAACATCCCTGACAGAACATCCCTGACAGAACACCTCTGACAGAACACCTCTGACAGAACACCTCTGACAGAACATCCCTGACAGAACATCCCTGACAGAACATCTCTGACAGAACATCTCTGACAGAACATCTCTGACAGAACATCTCTGACAGAACATCTCTGACAGAACATCTCTGACAGAACACCTCTGACAGAACATCCCTGACAGAACATCCCTGACAGAACATCTCTGACAGAACATCTCTGATAGAACACCTCTGATAGAACACCTCTGATAGAACACCTCTGATAGAACATCTCTGATAGAACACCTCTGATAGAACACCTCTGATAGAACACCTCTGATAGAACACCTCTGATAGAACATCTCTGATAGAACACCTCTGATAGAACACCTCTGATAGACCACCTCTGATAGAACACCTCTGATAGAACATCTCTGATAGAACACCTCTGATAGAACATCTCTGATAGAACATCTCTGATAGAACACCTCTGATAGAACACCTCTGATAGAACATCAGACCAGCAAGCTGCAGAGACAGACAGAGACAAGAAAACAGACCAAAAAGTCCCTAGATGAGCCTACCCGGCCCTACCTGAGCCTACCTGGCCCTACCTGAGCCTATCCGGCCCTACCTGATCCTACCTGGCCCTACCTGATCCTACCTGGCCCTACCTGGCCCTACCTGAGCCTACCTGGCCCTACCTGAGCCTACCTGGCCCTACCTGATCCTACCTGGCCCTACCTGATCCTACCTGGCCCTACCTGATCCTACCTGGCCCTACCTGATCCTACCTGGCCCTACCTGAGCCTACCCGGCCCTACCTGAGCCTACCCGGCCCTACCTGAGCCTACCTGGCCCTGCCTGATCCTACCTGGCCCTACCAGAGCCTACCTGGCCCTACCTGAGCCTACCTTTTAACAGCTTTTGCAGAATCAGAATCCTGATGTCAGGCTGTTTATAAAGTCTATAACTGTAGTCTTCAGTAGTAAAGTTTTACATAAATCTCTGCAGGCATGGAGCCTCCCTGTAGACAAAGCTTTTTATTCAAAAAGGTGAAACTTTTATCAGTTATTTTAAACCAGTGCAGTAGAAATGTCAAGTTTAGTGTATTTATGCTGGTTAGTTTGAGTATTAGGAGGACAGAGATGAACACTGGACAGTTACTGTCCACAGGTAGACTCAGGGTTACTGTCTACAGGTAGACTCAGGTAGACTCAGGGTTACTGTCCACAGGTAGACTCAGGGTTACTGTCTACAGGTAGACTCAGGTAGACTCAGGGTTACTGTGCGCAGGTAGACTCAGGGTTACTGTCCGCAGGTAGACTCAGGGTTACTGTCTACAGGTAGACTCAGGTAGACTCAGGGTTACTGTCCACAGGTAGACTCAGGGTTACTGTCCGCAGGTAGACTCAGGGTTACTGTCCGCAGGTAGACTCAGGGTTACTGTCCACAGGTAGACTCAGGGTTACTGTCCACAGGTAGACTCAGGGTTACTGTCCACAGGTAGACTCAGGGTTACTGTCCACAGGTAGACTCAGGGTTACTGTCCACAGGTAGACTCAGGGTTACTGTCCACAGGTAGACTCAGGGTTACTGTCCACAGGTAGACTCAGGGTTACTGTCCACAGGTAGACTCAGGGTTACTGTCCGCAGGTAGACTCAGGTAGACTCAGGGTTACTGTCCGCAGGTAGACTCAGGGTTACTGTCCACAGGTAGACTCAGGGTTACTGTCTACAGGTAGACTCAGGTAGACTCAGGGTTACTGTCCGCAGGTAGACTCAGGTAGACTCAGGGTTACTGTCTACAGGTAGACTCAGGTAGACTCAGGGTTACTGTCCGCAGGTAGACTCAGGGTTACTGTCCGCAGGTAGACTCAGGGTTACTGTCTACAGGTAGACTCAGGTAGACTCAGGGTTACTGTGTACAGGTAGACTTAGGGTACTGGGTCTTACAGCAGAATCCAGTATAACTGACACTAACCAGACCAGGCTGCCATGTTTGAAGCTTCTCTCTGACCTGGCCTCAGGATTTGGACCTGGTCCTGGTCTGAGAGTCTAACCTCTAACAGAGCAGGGGGGATGGATGATTTTAGAAAAAAGCCTGACTGTTATAATTTTGACTAAAATTTGAGATGAGAAGTGAATTGTTGTTAGGAGAGAAGGGCTGAGAAAACCAGAACATCTCTGCTGCAGAGAAACCCTGAACCCTGAACCTGAGACCTGAAACCTGCAGACATGCTGCGTTTATTCAGTATCAGTCTTTAACAGAGATCTGCTGTAACCCACGCCTGTGCTTTTCTATGGTAGATCTGCTGTAACCCATGCCTGTGCTTTTCTATGATAGATCTGCTGTAACCCACGCCTGTGCTTTTCTATGATAGATCTGCTGTAACCCACGCCTGTGCTTTTCTATGGTAGATCTGCTGTAACCCACGCCTGTGCTTTTCTATGGTAGATCTGCTGTAACCCACGCCTGTGCTTTTCTATGATAGATCTGCTGTAACCCACGCCTGTGCTTTTCTATGATAGATCTGCTGTAACCCACGCCTGTGCTTTTCTATGATAGATCTGCTGTAACCCACGCCTGTGCTTTTCTATGATAGATCTGCTGTAACCCACGCCTGTGCTTTTCTATGATAGATCTGCTGTAACCCACGCCTGTGCTTTTCTATGATAGATCTGCTGTAACCCACGCCTGTGCTTTTCTATGATAGATCTGCTGTAACCACGCCTGTGCTTTTCTATGATAGATCTGCTGTAACCCACGCCTGTGCTTTTCTATGATAGATCTGCTGTAACCCACGCCTGTGCTTTTCTATGATAGATCTGCTGTAACCCACGCCTGTGCTTTTCTATGGTAGATCTGCTGTAACCCACGCCTGTGCTTTTCTATGATAGATCTGCTGTAACCCACGCCTGTGCTTTTCTATGATAGATCTGCTGTAACCCACGCCTGTGCTTTTCTATGATAGATCTGCTGTAACCCACGCCTGTGCTTTTCTATGATAGATCTGCTGTAACCCACGCCTGTGCTTTTCTATGGTAGATCTGCTTGTTTCACACTGCTGCAGCATGTTCTCTAGATCTGCCCTCTGTTCTGATCCTGGGCTGTGTTGTGTGTGGAATTTATCCCCCCCCCTCTTTAGTTTAGACCCCCCCCCCCCACACACACACACACACACACACACACACACACACACACACACACACAAACTCCTGCAGCAGCCAAACTTCTCTGAGCTTCTCTCTGCAGACTTAAATACTCAGAGCCTCCGTCTGCAGCCCCCACTCTGATGCAAAAACATGCAGGAAGAAATCCAGAATTTAAAGAGCTGTGAGCTGTCTTTAAACGTCTATAACAGGACAGGTAAAGGTGGGACAGAGCCGTCAGAGGGTGTATGAGTTTTACTGAAGTTTAACATGGGGGGGGGCAGCTGCTGTCAAACATGTTTCTGCCTTCCAGCCTCAAACCTTCCTAAAGCTCGATGCAGAAAGACTCCTCCTCTCTGACGTCCTTCATCACCTCCAGCCCTCAACAATCCCAGCTTTTCCGCCTTAACTCTGTCCTGATCAGTCAGCGGGGAGAGCTCCACCCTTTCCTGCAGGCTCAACCTGCAATCATCTCGCTGATCTGCTGCCTCTTGTGCAACGTCCCCATGCGTTTCCCTCATGCCCAGGCGGGTCTGCTGTTGCTTCACTCTCTCTGAAACGCCTCGATTGTCCTGGAACTTAAACATGTCACAGGATGTGCTGTTATGAGTTCAGACGCTTAAATGAATGAAACAGAAATGTTCCAAGATCTCATGTCAGTGCAGAACATGCTAACATTTAAGGGGGATGTTGGGACATAAAGATAAGGAACAATGGTGCATAATTCACATGCACGCAGCTTTTACAAAGCTGGGGATGATATATTTGACATCAGCTGATCCTGACCCTGTTAGACATCAGTCACATTAGGGGGTCTGAGCAGGTATCAGGTACAGATTCTCATCTGCTCTATCTACCTGCTGCACCGTGTTGATGGTGGACCTGCTGGACAGACTCTGGTCTGATTTTATGCTTAAACACCAGAGAAAATGTTGGAATAGCAGAAAAAGATGTCAGCATCGGCCTTATTTTCACCATCTGACCAACCAGAGAGACGGGCTCACGTCTCCATGGCAACAGATATAGTTAAAACCCCTCAGGGCAACACCCCACAGATGGTGTTTAGGAAGGACAGAACCTTTCAAAATTAAACAATGGGAGGATTATTTTGTCTGTCATAATCCTTACAGGCCAATCAGAGCATCAGGACAGGAGAAAGGTCTCAGACCAGGCTAAAAGTTCTAGAAGAGTCCAGCTGTGTTTAAACTGACTGAATGAACCAGACTGTAGGGTCACGTATACTCAGGTCTGGCCCAAGTCTCCACCCGTGGTTGTGGTACATTAAGTCTCAGTGCTGGGATTCAGTCTGCACTTCTGAGGAAGTGAACATTTACTCTGCTCAGATCAGCCCACGTTGATGATTCCTGGGTATGCATCCTCCTCCTCCGTAAACACGCCGCCATACATTAGATAATGGCACCGGGCCCAAGGGAAAACTCGCTTTAAACTCTGATTATCAGTGAGGAAACATGGAGTTAACTCGAGCTTTATCAGCTTCTTTAAACACGCCGTAAGGTTTTATTTAGGCTGAGAGACGCCGTTAGATTCACTACATCCATCTCGAGTCTTTTATTTTATACATCAGTGAACAGGTGAACGATTGCTCAAGGTACGCAAGGACGGAAAATTTTATAGGCTTTAAAGGATAATATCATCACAGGCAGAGGACGGAATGTTTTATAAGATTTAAAGGATGATGTCATCATCACAGGCAGAGGACGGAATGTTTAATAGGCTTTAAAGGATGATGTCATCATCACAGGCAGAGGACGGAATATTTTATAGGCTTTAAAGGATGATGTCATCATCACAGGCAGAGGACGGAATGTTTTATAAGATTTAAAGGATGATGTCATCATCACAGGCAGAGGACAGAATGTTTTATAAGATTTAAAGGATGATGTCATCATCACAGGCAGAGGACAGAATGTTTTTTAAGATTTAAAGGATGATGTCATCATCACAGGCAGAGGACAGAATGTTTTATAAGATTTAAAGGATGATGTCATCATCACAGGCAGAGGTTGGAATGTTTTATAGGCTTTAAAGGATGATGTCATCATCACAGGCAGAGGACAGAATGCATTATAAGATTTAAAGGATGATGTCATCATCACAGGCAGAGGACGGAATGTTTTATAAGATTTAAAGGATGATGTCATCATCACAGGCAGAGGTTGGAATTTTTTATGAGCTTCAAAAGATGATGTCATCATCACAGATAGAGGACAGAATGTTGTAGAAGCTTTAAAGGATGATGTCATCATCACAGATAGAGGACAGAATGTTGTAGAAGCTTTAAAGGATGATGTCATCATCACAGATAGAGGACAGAATGTTGTAGAAGCTTGAAAGGATGATGTCATCATCACAGGCAGAGGATGGAATGTTTTATGAGCTTCAAAAGATGATGTCATCATCACAGATAGAGGACAGAATGTTGTAGAAGCTTTAAAGGATGATGTCATCATCACAGATAGAGGACAGAATGTTGTAGAAGCTTTAAAGGATGATGTCATCATCACAGATAGAGGACAGAATGTTGTAGAAGCTTTAAAGGATGATGTCATCATCACAGGCAGAGGATGGAATGTTTTATGAGCTTCAAAAGATGATGTCATCATCACAGGCAGAGGATGGAATGTTTTATAAGATTTAAAGGATGATGTCATCATCACAGGCAGAGGACAGAATGTTTTATAAGATTTAAAGGATGATGTCATCATCACAGGCAGAGGACAGAATGTTTTTTAAGATTTAAAGGATGATGTCATCATCACAGGCAGAGGTTGGAATGTTTTATAGGCTTTAAAGGATGATGTCATCATCACAGGCAGAGGACAGAATGCATTATAAGATTTAAAGGATGATGTCATCATCACAGGCAGAGGACGGAATGTTTTATAGGCTTTAAAGGATGATGTCATCATCACAGGCAGAGGTTGGAATTTTTTATGAGCTTCAAAAGATGATGTCATCATCACAGATAGAGGACAGAATGTTGTAGAAACTTTAAAGGATGATGTCATCATCACAGGTAGAGGACAGAATGTTGTAGAAGCTTTAAAGGATGATGTCATCATCACAGATAGAGGACAAAATGTTGTAGAAGCTTTAAAAGATGATGTCATCATCACAGGCAGAGGATGGAATGTTTTATAAGATTTAAAGGATGATGTCATCATCACAGGCAGAGGACAGAATGTTTTTTAAGATTTAAAGGATGATGTCATCATCACAGGCAGAGGACAGAATGTTTTATAAGATTTAAAGGATGATGTCATCATCACAGGCAGAGGTTGGAATGTTTTATAGGCTTTAAAGGATGATGTCATCATCACAGGCAGAGGACAGAATGCATTATAAGATTTAAAGGATGATGTCATCATCACAGGCAGAGGACGGAATGCATTATAAGATTTAAAGGATGATGTCATCATCACAGGCAGAGGTTGGAATTTTTTATGAGCTTCAAAAGATGATGTCATCATCACAGATAGAGGACAGAATGTTGTAGAAGCTTTAAAGGATGATGTCATCATCACAGGCAGAGGATGGAATGTTTTATGAGCTTCAAAAGATGATGTCATCATCACAGATAGAGGACAGAATGTTGTAGAAGCTTTAAAGGATGATGTCATCATCACAGATAGAGGACAGAATGTTGTAGAAGCTTGAAAGGATGATGTCATCATCACAGGCAGAGGATGGAATGTTTTATGAGCTTCAAAAGATGATGTCATCATCACAGATAGAGGACAGAATGTTGTAGAAGCTTTAAAGGATGATGTCATCATCACAGGCAGAGGATGGAATGTTGGTGAAGCTGGGGATGTTGAGGCCTTTTCCCCTCCATTTTTACTAAAAAGGTGGTCATAGTTAGCAATATTTGGAAAAAGTGGAACGGGCCAGGAGCGAAGGTTTCTTTGCCAGTTCCGCCCATTTTCCCCAAAGTTCCCACCCATTGACGGTCAACATGAGGGAAGATTGTTGGTTTCTATCTCGATGTAATGATGGCTGACAGATGAAGTCAGATGAGAATGACAACTGAATTAAAGATGACAGGTTATCAGGGGGCCATGATACCGCTCTGAGATCTGGCTCCTGTTTGAGAGAACGTTCTCTTTTTCTGTTGTTGTTCTTTTAAAGTCATTAAAAGTCAAACTGCTCACACATGAAAATCTGTTTTTGGGCAGTCCCTCTATTTAATGTCAAAGCATCTCCAAACGTCTCTGTGCTTAATGACCTTAACTCCTCCTCTTTTCTCCTTTTTGCTCCTCAGACTCTAAAGCCATCGTGGATGGGAACCTGAAACTGATCCTGGGTCTGATCTGGACCCTGATCCTGCACTACTCCATCTCCATGCCCATGTGGGATGAGGAGGAGGAGGCAGATGACGGCAAACAGAAGACGCCGAAGCAAAGGCTGCTGGGATGGATCCAGAACAAGCTGCCTGAGCTCCCCATCACCAACTTCAACAAGGACTGGCGAACGGGCCGGGCTCTGGGAGCGCTGGTGGACAGCTGCGCTCCAGGTGAGGGCGCCATGCCATCTCTGAGGGTTGGAGAGAGCTGGGCTGGAGGCCAGGATGTGTTTGGGCTGTTTCCGGGGTTGATTAAGGATAAAGACCAGTGTGATAGGTTTCTCCTGCAGCAGAGGTGAAATTAACACCAACAGAGAGCCATAACCACCTAGAGAGGAGGGCGGAGCTCCAGCCTGTGTGTCAGGGTTCATCTTAACTTTAAGTGAATGGAGAGCTCTGCCTACAGGATCATCCTAAATCTGACCTTGAAAACTAAACAAGTGTCACGATAAACGTGATAAACGTGATAAATGTGATAAACATGATAAACGTGATAAACATGATAAACATGATAAACATGATAAATGTGATAAACATGATAAACATGATAAATGTGATAAACATGATAAACGTGATAAACATGATAAACATGATAAACGTGATAAACGTGATGAACGTGATAAACGTGATAAACGTGATAAACGTGATGAACGTGATAAACGTGATAAACGTGATGAACGTGATGAACGTGATGAACGTGATAAACGTGATAAACGTGATAAACATGATGAACATGATGAACATGATGAACATGATGAACATGATGAACGTGATAAACGTGATAAACGTGATAAACGTGATAAACGTGATAAACGTGATGAACGTGATAAACGTGATAAACGTGATGAACGTGATAAACGTGATAAACGTGATAAACGTGATAAACGTGATAAACGTGATAAACTTGATAAATGTGATAAACATGACAGATGTGATAGACGAGATAAACATGATAAACGTGATAAACTTGATAGACCTGAATAACGTGATAGACGTGATGGATGTGATGAACATCATAGATGTGATAAATGTTGCCCTCTGCTGCAGATTTTTAAAAGCTGCTGACAGAAAATGCAGGAACTCTATCAGACATTTTGCACGGCTGTGGTTTTAGCACTTCTGAAGAGTTTCCGCCTGCTGAATAGAAATTTCCCGGTAAAGATTCTGGACTTCCCCTAAAGGTCCCTCAACCCAGGTGGACGTTCTTCCCTTGATGCTCGTCTTTCTTTAACAGAACCGTCCACAGAGGGTCTTCAGAGATCAGGTTAGGGAGAGCCTCAGGGTCTGAGAGGGGAGAGAATGGGGGGGGGGTCCTGGACCTTGTTATTAAGCTCCAGTAAGATCAGGAGGAGGCGGGGTGTAAGACAGTGGTTTGTGTTTACATGCCAGGGATGTTTGGCATACCTGAGGATCCTCAGCAGATAAAGACCGGCTTCAAATCTGAGATTAAAGTCAGAATTTTTTTTTCAATCTCAGAATTAATTAATTATTAATCTCATAATTCTGAGGAAAGTATCAGAGTTCTACTGGAAAAAAAACAACCCTTCAAAATCTATTTAAAGCCAGGAGTGAAGCCCTTATAGGACACATAGGTTAGTATGACCCCCCCTCACTAATGCTGACCCCCCCTCACTGATGCTGACCCCCCTCACTGATGCTGACCCCCCCTCACTAATGCTGACCCCCCTCACTGATGCTGACCCCCCCTCACTAATGCTGACCCCCCCTCACTAATGCTGACCCCCCTCACTGATGCTGACCCCCCCTCACTGATGCTGACCCCCCCTCACTGATGCTGACCCCCTCACTGATGCTGACCCCCTCACTAATGCTGACCCCCTCACTAATGCTGACCCCTCACTGATGCTGACCCCCCCTCCCTGATGCTGACCCCCCCTCACTGATGCTGACCCCCCCACACACAGACAACAGACGGGTTTGAAGTTCCGGGTTATCGGCTGTTCGGCGTCCCGGCTCCACATGGAGTCAGCAGAATAATCCAGAGAGGTTTCACCGTCTACTCCACCGTCTCTGCCACATTCTTCTCCTCCACAGGAGATTCAGTTTGAACATTTCTGTCTTTATTTTCATGATTAAAAAGAATTAGAACTTTAAAAACTCTGACAGTCTTAAAGCTGTTCTAAATCTAAAGTTTGGGGCTTCTCCAGGTAGAATTTTCTTTTCTACTGTCTTTATAATCTCACTTCTTATCCTCATTAATTTCTCCTTAAATGCAGCTATAATTAATGCATTGTCCCCTCTCCCTCCATGTATTCCCTCCATCTCTCCTCTCCTGCAGGTCTGTGTCCGGACTGGGACCAGTGGGATCAGACCAAACCAGTGGACAACGCCAGAGAGGCCATGCAGCAGGCAGACGACTGGCTCGGCATCCCGCAGGTAAAAGAAGAAATGCTGAAATGATCCTGAAACCAGGGAGCCTGCCTTTAGAGGTTAACGGTCATCCATTTAACCAAGAAAAGACTGATTATTATCTCACATCTTTTAATTCAGATCAAACAAGATTTTATGGAAACAAAGTTATTAGGGCCTTTAGACCTTTAAACTTTTAACCCTGATTAATCTCAGCTTTTATGTTTCATTCTAAAATCATTTCTGTTATATTCACATTTTTTTAAAAACAGAAGAGGGGAACTTAATTTTGAAGGTATACCGCCTGTGTCTGGAGCAGGTCGTCACATTGTTTTATTCTGAAATGAATAATTGAAACTTTAACAGACATATCAGGCAGCTTTCAGGAGATGTAGGCTGTTCTGGTTTTGTGTTTCTGTTCTCGTTGTCTCTCTGGTGTCGTGTATTTCTGTGGTTTGGATTGGCACACATTGGCAGCATGTTGGCACATCATGGCGTGCTGACAGACTGTGGTCGCTGCATCTGCCCTCTGATCTGAAACCATCTGTCTGTGTCTGAGCGGTTTTATCAAAAAGTGAGTTTGGGTATGAGAGAGTCTGTCTCAGGTACGCTGGGAGCTCAGGAAGCCCCTGGTTTGTGGTTCTGGTCTTGAAATCATAACATCTCTCTGTTGATCTGTCTCCATGGAAACCAATCAGACGCTGCAGGCCGTGCAGCTGCAAACACTCTCATCAATAAACATGCAACCAGGAAAAATCTGCATGTTCTTTAAAAACATGGGCTCCATCTGAAAGTCCCTTATAATTCCAACATTAGTCCTTTCCTCTTCACTGTTCTGTGACCTCCATGGAGATTATACATCTGTGTTATTCTCAGGCATGTTTGTCACACATTGACACCAACAGTCTTTCCCCTATCATGACAGTCCTTGGTCAGCAACTTTTGGAGAAGTTGGTGGAACTGGCAAAGAACGAGAGAAACCCTTGCATCTCACCAGTTCCCCCCATTTTGCCAAAAGTTGCCAACTATGGCCTACTCTTTGGCAAAATGAAGGGAAAAAGTCCCCTACATCCCCATCTTCATCAAAATTCTGTTGTATGCCTTTAAAATGACGTCATTAAAGTTTATAAATGTTCCGTTATCTGTGTTTGCAATGATGTCATCAAATATTTTAAACATTCTGTTATCTGCCCTTAAAAAATGATGTCATCAAAGATTATAAACATTCTGTTTTCTGCCTTTAAAATGACGTCATCAAAGATTATAAACATTCCGTTATCTGCCATTAAAATGACGTCATCAAAGATTATAAACATTCCGTTATCTGCCCTTAAAAAATGACGTCATCAAAGATTATAAACATTCTGTTTTCTGCCTTTAAAATGACATCATCAAAGATTATAAACATTCTGTTTTCTGCCTTTAAAATGACATCATCAAAGATTATAAACATTCCGTTATCTGCCTTTAAAATGACGTCATCAAAGATTATAAACATTCCGTTATCTGCCCTTGAAAAATGACATCAAAGATTATAAACATTCCGTTATCTGCCTTTAAAATGACGTCATCAAAGATTATAAACATTCCGTTATCTGCCTTTAAAATGACGTCATCAAAGATTATAAACATTCCGTTATCTGCCTTTAAAATGACGTCATCAAAGATTATAAACATTCCGTTATCTGCCTTTAAAATGACGTCATCAAAGATTATAAACATTCTGTTATCTGCCCTTAAAAAATGATGTCATCAAAGATTATAAACATTCTGTTTTCTGCCTTTAAAATGACGTCATCAAAGATTATAAACATTCCGTTATCTGCCATTAAAATGACGTCATCAAAGATTATAAACATTCCGTTATCTGCCCTTAAAAAATGACGTCATCAAAGATTATAAACATTCTGTTTTCTGCCTTTAAAATGACATCATCAAAGATTATAAACATTCTGTTTTCTGCCTTTAAAATGACATCATCAAAGATTATAAACATTCCGTTATCTGCCTTTAAAATGACGTCATCAAAGATTATAAACATTCCGTTATCTGCCCTTGAAAAATGACATCAAAGATTATAAACATTCCGTTATCTGCCTTTAAAATGACGTCATCAAAGATTATAAACATTCCGTTATCTGCCTTTAAAATGACGTCATCAAAGATTATAAACATTCCGTTATCTGCCTTTAAAATGACGTCATCAAAGATTATAAACATTCCGTTATCTGCCTTTAAAATGACGTCATCAAAGATTATAAACATTCCGTTATCTGCCTTTAAAATGACGTCATCAAAGATTATAAACATTCTGTTATCAGCCTTTAAAATGACGTCATCAAAGATTATAAACATTCCGTTATCTGCCTTTAAAATGACGTCATCAAAGATTATAAACATTCCGTTATCTGCCCTTGAAAAATGACATCAAAGATTATAAACATTCCGTTATCTGCCTTTAAAATGACGTCATCAAAGATTATAAACATTCCGTTATCTGCCTTTAAAATGACGTCATCAAAGATTATAAACATTCCGTTATCTGCCCTTGAAAAATGACATCAAAGATTATAAACATTCTGTTATCAGCCTTTGAAATGATGCCATCAAAGTTTATAAACCTATATGCCTGATGTGAAAACGCCATACAACTTGAGGCGGTTTTTCTCAGTAACCCTCCTCATCCTCTCTCTTTGTTCTTCCTCCAGGTTATCACCCCCGAGGAGATCGTTGACCCCAATGTGGACGAACACTCCGTCATGACCTACCTGTCCCAGTTCCCCAAAGCCAAGCTGAAGCCTGGAGCCCCCCTTCGGCCCAAACTCAACCCCAAAAAGGCCCGCGCCTACGGCCAAGGTACACGAACAGTTAAACAGTTACTAACAGACTCATGTGCAGCTGGACGGCCAGAGCAGCTGCTTCAGTTTACAGCAGGAAGGATCTGGATGTTTACAACCATGGACTGAAACACTGAGTGCTGCTCCAGGAGGATTCAGGCTCTGGTTGTGTTTAGACCAAAAGATGATCGTTTCAGCCTCTCTAAGTCCAAAATATCTGCAGGAGAGGTTTTTCTTAAGTGTTTTTACCCCAGAGAGAAAAATATTTAAACTCTATTGAACCAAGTTTGTCCCACTGAGACTGATCATTACTTTAATTTGGATCAGACAGCACAATTTTAACCAGGTTTAACTGATTGTATGGTTGCAGTATATCAATCATTGGGCATTAATATGAACCTTATTTCCCTCGCTTCTCGCCGGTTCAACCCACTTTTCAAAAAGGGCCCAAATATGGCCTTTTATTCTGCATAATAGGTAAAAGAAAAACAACATCCCCAGCTTCACCAACATTCAGTCCTCTATCTTAGATGATGTCATCCTTTAAAGTTTATAAAACATTCCGTCCTTAGCTCTGAAGATGATGTCATCCTTTAAAGTTTATAAAACATTCTGTCCTTAGCTCTAAAGATGATGTCATCCTTTAAAGTTTATAAAACATTCTGTCCTTAGCTCTGAAGATGATGTCATCCTTTAAAGTTTATAAAACATTCTGTCCTTAGCTCTAAAGATGATGTCATCCTTTAAAGTTTATAAAACATTCCGTCCTTAGCTCTAAAGATGATGTCATCCTTTAAAGTTTATAAAACATTCTGTCCTTAGCTCTAAAGATGATGTCATCCTTTAAAGTTTATAAAACATTCCGTCCTTAGCTTTGAAGATGATGTCATCCTTTAAAGTTTATAAAACATTCTGTCCTTAGCTCTAAAGATGATGTCATCCTTTAAAGTTTATAAAACATTCCGTCCTTAGCTCTAAAGATGATGTCATCCTTTAAAGTTTATAAAACATTCTGTCCTTAGCTCTAAAGATGATGTCATCCTTTAAAGTTTATAAAACATTCTGTCCTTAGCTCTGAAGATGATGTCATCCTTTAAAGTTTATAAAACATTCTGTCCTTAGCTCTAAAGATGATGTCATCCTTTAAAGTTTATAAAACATTCCGTCCTTAGCTTTGAAGATGATGTCATCCTTTAAAGTTTATAAAACATTCTGTCCTTAGCTCTAAAGATGATGTCATCCTTTAAAGTTTATAAAACATTCCGTCCTTAGCTCTAAAGATGATGTCATCCTTTAAAGTTTATAAAACATTCTGTCCTTAGCTCTAAAGATGATGTCATCCTTTAAAGTTTATAAAACATTCCGTCCTTAGCTCTAAAGATGATGTCATCCTTTAAAGTTTATAAAACATTCCATCCTTAGCTTTGAAGATGATGTCATCCGTTAAAGGTTATAGAATATTCTGTCCTTAGCTTTGAAGATGATGTCAGCTTTAAAAGTTTATAAAAGATTCCATCCTTAGCCTTTTGCTTGCAGACCAGCCTAGACTAGCCAAAGTATTAATTCCAATCTAATCTGATCCTTTAAAGTCTTTCAAGAGCTTTAGAAATATGACATCATACTTTTAGGTCTACAAACATTCCATCCTTGCCTTTGAAAATTATACCATTCTTTAAAGTTTATAGAATATTCCATCCTTTCCTTTTGCATGCAGGCATGTCTAGGTCCCCAGTTGTCATCCCAGTCTAACCAGTACCCAACAATGTTAATCACTGTAATAGTAAATCAGACAACATGATGGAGAAAAGCTGTTAAAGAGGCTCTGCTAGCCTTTTAGCTGGTGGCTAACTGGACCCCATCCTTTCTTATCAGCAGCTTCACAGCATGCAGGGTTACTAAGCCACAAGCTAGATGGGTTTAAATCAACTTTAATATTATCGTTAGTGTTATTAATAATCTAACGTCTTTATATCTATGGTACTTAGTGATTCTGTTTCCTTTGGTCCAAACACAGTCAGAACAGCTGATTCATCCCTGCAGCCTTTCTCTACCAGTCTACTGCCACATACACCACAAACTGGTCTGTTTATCTAACATGTCCTTGCTGGTCTGTGTGAAGGTGTGGAGCCCGTGGGTAATGTGGTGATGAAGAAGGCCCCGTTCACCGTGGAGACCATCAGCGCCGGGATGGGAGAGGTTCTGGTTTATGTGGAGGATCCAGCAGGACACAGAGAGGAGGTCAGACTCACAGATCTTAAAGTTCAGATATTAAAGTTTAACTTTTTATTTCCCAGTTAACTTTTCTAAAATCTCCTCCAGGCTAAAGTGACGGCAAACAACGACAAGAACAGAACCTACTCAGTTTTCTACATCCCTAAAGTCACAGGCATGCACAAGGTGAGCCAAGAGTCACATCTGACACTTTAGGTTCTTGGTTTTACTAAAGCAGAGATTTCACTTTGTTTGGTTCCACCTGAGTTTCTCAGAAAATAATGTTCTGCCCTGTAATTTACAAGTCGAAACAGAGTCACACAGTGTAGTTGAGCCTGTGGAATGAATCAACCTTGACGTCCCCACCCATGGTTAATCATCACAGCGTTTAATCGTCTCATCTCTACATCCACACCTGTTGTGAAGAATAATAGAAGTATGAGCTTTTGGCCATATTGTGCTGCCCTTTAGAGACTCAAGAAGACTAACAGTGAAATTAAAAAGCCACATAAGTACTGTAAGACTGTAATGGGCCACTGCTGATTGGTCAGATAGTGGGGTATCATTTTCTGTGACGTTGGCTGGTCTTCTCTGATTGGCTGAGAAAGATCATTCTGGTTACACTGTATAACAGAGAGTTGCGGGGATGCCACAAAGAAAGTTGACCCATGTGGCCACTTATGGTTCCTCACCCCATAAATGCTTAAAGGGGGTTTGGTTCAGACATTTTCAGTCTCTCTCTGGTTGTGGTCTGTCTAGTAACTGAAAATATAAAATCAGTTACACTTCTTCTTTTCTTCCATTAGAGATGCTCCCTCCCTCACTTTCACTTCTCCAAAAAACACACTTTCATTTTCTCTGCTTATCTTTGAAGAATTTGGCAAAATTATCTTTAAACATATTTTCTCTGCTAAACCTCCAAAATCAGATTCAATTAAACAAAATAAAAACTTGGCTTGAATTAATAATTGGAATATGATGATGCTTGGGTCAGGCTCCATGTATGGTTGCTAACTATGGCCTACTATTTGTCAAAAATTGCAGAAAAAGGCCCTAACATTCTATCCTCTGCTTTTGAAGATGTCATCCTTTAAAAGATGATCCTTTAATGCCTGTAAACATCCCCTTATCTGCCTTTGAAGATGGCATCATCAAAGTCTATAAACATTCTGTTATCTGCTTTTGAAGATGTCATCCTTTGAAAAAATGATCCTTTAATGCCTATAAACATCCTGTTATCTGCCTCACATCATCAAAGTGTATATACATTCTGTTATCTGCCTTTGAAGATAACGTCATCAAAGTTTATAAACATTCCGTTATCTGCCTTTGAAGATAACGTCATCAAAGTTTATAAACATTCCGTTATCTGCCTTTGAAGATAACGTCATCAAAGTTTATAAACATTCCGTTATCTGCCTTTGAAGGTAACGTCATCAAAGTTTATAAACATTCTGTTATCTGCCTTTGAAGATTACGTCATCAAAGTTTATAAACATTCCGTTATCTGCCTTTGAAGATAACGTCATCAAAGTTTATAAACATTCCGTTATCTGCCTTTGAAGGTAACGTCATCAAAGTTTATAAACATTCCGTTATCTGCCTTTGAAGATTACGTCATCAAAGTTTATAAACATTCTGTTATCTGCCTTTGAAGGTAACGTCATCAAAGTTTATAAACATTCCGTTATCTGCCTTTGAAGGTAACGTCATCAAAGTTTATAAACATTCCGTTATTTGCCTTTGAAGGTAACGTCATCAAAGTTTATAAACATTCCGTTATCTGCTTTTGAAGGTAACTTTATCAAAGTTTATTAACCTTCCATTATGTGCCTTTAAAGATGGTGTCATCATGGCTTTTAAACATTCTGTTTTCTGCCTTTAAAGATGATGTCATCAAAGTTTATAAACATTCTGTTATCTGCTTTTGAAGGTAACTTTATCAAAGTTTATTAACCTTCCATTATGTGCCTTTAAAGATGGTGTCATCGTGGCTTTTAAACATTCTGTTTTCTGCCTTTAAAGATGATGTCATCAAAGTTTATAAACATTCTGTTATCTGCCTTTAAAGATGACATCATCAACGTTTATAAGCACTCCGTTATCTGCCTTTTAAGATGGCGTCATCATAGCTCATAAACATTCCGTTATCGGCCCCAGCAGACCAGCGGGGCAGAGGGCAGCTACCGTACTCAAGCACAGTCTGAAATGATTAGTCCTTCTTTGAAACAGCCTTAGACTCAGTCCCGACTGTCTTCTACCTGTAGGTCACGGTGCTGTTTGCAGGTCAGCATATCTCAAAGAGCCCGTTCGAGGTTGAGATCGGCATGGCTCAGGGAGACTCCAGCAAAGCCACGGCTCAGGGGCCGGGAATTGAGCCATCAGGAAACATCGCCAACAAATCCACCTACTTCGACGTCTACACAGCAGGTCAGAAGACATGAAGGGATGTGTGGTTGTTGCTGTAAACCCTGCATTGATACGCTGTTTTAATCATGGCGGTCGTGTTCCTCTCAGGTGCCGGCGTTGGCGAGGTGGAGGTGGTGATCATGGACCCTGCAGGTAAGAAGAACACGGTGACCTGCACCATCGAGGACAAAGGGAACAGCAGTTACCGCTGCACCTACAAACCCACCACAGAGGGGCAGCACATCATCTACGTCACCTTCGCTGGGGGGCAGATCAGCAAGAGCCCATTTACCGTCAACGTGGGGGAGGGTAAGACCTGAGCATCAGCTCTAATGCTCTCTATTACCACGTTATCATCAGCCTGTGAAGGTTAAACTATTTTTACTTCAATATATTACTTTTTTAAATGAAATATGTGGAACATTTTGGCCTCTAGAATCCTCCAGGGTTGACCTTAAAGGCTACTCTGTTTTTCCCTGGTGTCTGCTGCTTTAACCTCTATTTTTCTGCTATTGATCTTCCTCCTCCTCCTCCTCCTCCTCTTCTTCTCCTCTGATAGCGATGTGCTGGTATCTGTCCTCTCTCTGGATCGGCCTCTTCCTTCTGCTGTCACTTCCTGCTTCCTGGGATCTCTCTCGGGTACTCGGAGCATGCATGTTTGTGTGATTGCTGTCATGAATGACTGAGGAGTTCTGTGACTTCTTCACTGAGTTTCTGTGTTTTTGAACGTCTTTACTTCAGACTAGTTTCTCTTTATAGACTTGCTTTGCATGATGCATTGTCATTCGTCTCAGATCATCAAATCCACAGTGAAATAACTTGACTAAAAACTTAAGAACGTGTTCATGGATGAAGGGAACTGGCACTCAAACAGGAGCCAGCTCCTGTCATTCACAGAAAAGAGCTGACGATTCCATTAAAGCATGTGTACGAGGGAGAAAAGCGGTTAAAAAGGCTCAGCTAGTGGTGAAAATATATTTTCTGGCTTCCTCCCGTTAGGTGACTGATGCAGGTTTCTAATTATTCATAGATGACTCTGCTGACAGACCATACTGTAAAATAATAAATACGGATGTCCCTGCAGTAGCGTATCTGGTCCCCGTTCAACGGCCTCTGTTCCTGTGGGGTTTCCTCAGTTTCCTGCAGGGGCATCCAGCTGTGACTCAGCAGCTCATCTGTTATAATCAGAAGAATAATTTCACTTCCTGTGGAGGATAACGGCTCACTTCCTGTTCAGAGGATACACTCTGTAGGCCTGGAGATATGAGGCAGAGGAGGGGGGAGGGATGAGGGAGGTAACAGCCTCCTTCTCTACTAAAGATGGATGTAGGATCTAATGAAAGCAGTTTCTTACCATCTAGCCTGCTCTTGGTTCCTTGCCTCTGCTGGTCTAGTCTCTGAGTCCTGGTCCCTGCTCTCATGTGGTCTAACTCTGTGTCCATGTCCCCCCTCAGCCTGTAACCCCAGCCTGTGCAAAGCCAAGGGCCGCGGTCTGCAGCCGAAGGGCCTAAGGGTGAAGGAGACGGCAGACTTCAAAGTTTACACCAAAGGAGCCGGGACAGGAGAGCTCAAAGTGACCATCAAAGGGCCCAGTGAGTCCACATCAACACTCAAGTCTATAGAAACTGGTCCCAGTTCATGATAAACTACCATTTAGTGGCAGAAGGGTTCTGAGCAGACCCTCTATGAGATAGTCCTTTTCTGTGGTAGAGTAGTGGACCTGGTTTCTGTACCTTTAGGTATAATGTGGTGATTGACTTTTATTAAAGATTTATTCAATTAATATTTAAATCTACGATGACTTACTTAGGGTTAAAAAAGAAGTAGAAATATTTAACAGTATCGAAAAGTAGGTAGACCTAGGTAGGTAGACATAAGTGGACTTAGGTAGGTAGGTAGACCAAGGTAAGTAGGTAGACCTAGGTAGGTAGACATAAGTGGACTTAGGTAGGTAGGTAGACCAAGGTAAGTAGGTAGACCTAGGTAGGTAGGCTAAGGTAGGTAGGTAGGTAGGCCTAGGTAGCTAGTAGGTAGGCAGTTAGACCTAGGTAGGTAGGTAGACCTAGGTAGCTAGTAGGTAGGTAGGTAGACCTAGGTAAGTAGGTAGACCTAGGTAGCAAGTAGGTAGGCAGTTAGACCTAGGTAGATAGGTAGACCTAGGTAGCTAGTAGGTAGGCAGTTAGACCTAGGTAGATAGGTAGACCTAGGTAGCTAGTAGGTAGGCAGTTAGACCTAGGTAGGTAGGTAGACCTAGGTAGGTAGGTAGACCTAGGTAGGTAGACCTAGGTAGCTAGTAGGTAGGTAGGTAGACCTAGGTAGATAGTTAGACCTAGGTAGCTAGTAGGTAGACAGTTAGACCTAGGTAGGTAGGTAGACCTAGGTAGGTAGGTAGGTAGACCTAGGCAGATAGTAGGTAGGCAGTTAGACCTAGGTAGGTAGGTAGACCTAGGTAGCTAGTAGGTAGACAGTTAGACCTAGGTAGGTAGGTAGACCTAGGTAGGTAGGTAGGTAGACCTAGGTAGGTAGGTAGGTAGACCTAGGTAGCTAGTAGGTAGGCAGTTAGACCTAGGTAGGTAGGTAGACCTAGGTAGGTAGGTAGACCTAGGTAGCTAGTAGGTAGGCAGTTAGACCTAGGTAGGTAGGTAGACCTAGGTAGCTAGTAGGTAGGCAGTTAGACCTAGGTAGGTAGGTAGACCTAGGTAGGTAGGTAGACCTAGGTAGGTAGACCTAGGTAGATAGGTAGACCTAGGTAGCTAGTAGGTAGGTAGGTAGACCTAGGTAGGTAGGTAGACCTAGGTAGCTAGTAGGTAGGTAGGTAGACCTAGGTAGATACGTAGACCTAGGTAGCTAGTAGGTAGGCAGTTAGACCTAGGTAGATAGGTAGACCTAGGTAGCTAGTAGGTAGGCAGTTAGACCTAGGTAGATAGGTAGACCTAGGTAGCTAGTAGGTAGGCAGTTAGACCTAGGTAGGTAGGTAGACCTAGGTAGGTAGGTAGACCTAGGTAGCTAGTAGGTAGGCAGTCAAACCTAGGTAGGTAGGTAGACCTAGGTAGGTAGGTAGGTAGACCTAGGTAGGTAGGTAGACCTAGGTAGCTAGTGGGTAGGCAGTCAGACCTAGGTAGGTAGGTAGACCTAGGTAGGTAGGTAGGTAGACCTAGGTAGGTAGGCAGACCTAGGTAGGTAGACGTAGGTAGGGAGACCAAGGTAGGTAGACGTAGGTAGACTAAGGTAGGCAGACCTAGGTAGGTAGACATAGGTATGTAGGTAGTAGGTAGGTTGGCAGGTAGGCAGCACCGACTTTGTTCTGACTCTAACGTCTGTGGGGGTCTGTGCAGAGGGTCTGGAGGAGCCGTGTAAGAGGAAAGACCTGGGAGACGGCGTTTATGGGTTTGAGTACTATCCCACCACACCAGGGACCTACAGCATTACCATCACCTGGGGAGGGCAGCACATTCCCCGCAGGTAAATACACCCCGGCCAGACACAGACACGGTTCCTGATTGTCCCTGGTCTACCTCCATGTCTGATGGATCTCTTCTCCTTCAGCCCCATTGAGGTGAAGATCGGCGCCGAGGCAGGTCAGCAGAAGGTGAGGGCCTGGGGCCCAGGTCTGGAGGGCGGAGTCGTCGGTAAATCAGCTGACTTTGTGGTGGAGGCTGTTGGCGACAACGTTGGTACGCTGGGTAAGTTAAAGGAAACTTCCAGAGCTTTTCCTTCTTTTACCAGCGGACTGCTTCTTTAAGCTCGGTGTTTTTCTGCTTCTGCGCTCAGGATTCTCTGTTGAAGGTCCGTCTCAGGCCAAGATCGAATGTGACGACAAAGGCGACGGATCATGTGACGTGCGTTACTGGCCCACAGAGCCCGGGGAGTACGCAGTCCACGTCCTCTGCAACAACGAGGACATCCAGCACTCGCCCTTCATGGCCGAGATCGTCAACCCGCCAAGTAAAGACTTCTACCCCGACAAGGTGAGCACGCGGCCCCGCTGATCTGGAGTCACCAAGAGGCTTTAGAGGGACAAACACACCTGGAGGATTCAGTTTGAGACATTAAATGTTAACTCCTTAAACCTTTCCTCACCTTGATTCTCTGAATAAACCCACTCTCCATGTTTTAGGTGAAGGCGTTCGGCCCCGGCCTGCAGAGCAGCGGTCTGGCTGTGGGAAAACCCACAGAGTTCACTGTAGATGCCAAACAGGGAGGGAAAGCTCCACTGAAGATCCTGGCCCAGGTATGATCACCTCTGCAGCTCTAACAGCCTCCACCCTTCTCTGAAGGCTTCCCAGAACATTCTGGAGTGTTCCTGTGTGAATGTGTGTCGATTCATCCTGTAGAGCATTTATGAGGTCAGGCTCTGATGTTGGACCAGAACGCCTGGCCCACAATCTCTGTTCTCCAGTTCATCCCAAAGGTGCTGGATGGGGTTGAGGTCAGGATTGTGGCCCAGGTCTTTCTAGTCCTTTGGTCTCTGGGCCACAGTCCTCCTGAAATAGAAAAGAGCCTTCCCCAAACTGTTGCCATCACTGGAGATAAGAGACCCTCCTCCCCGGGTTTCTCAGTCTTTAGCCAGGTTTATGTTTTAATAATCCTGGTCTTCTCCTCCTGGCGGCCCCGTCTAACTCTCTCTGTGTTTCCGTTCAGGACGGCGAAGGTTCCCCCGTGGACGTTCAGGTTAAAGATAACGGAAACGGCACCTACGCCTGCACCTACACGCCCCGCAAACCTGTCAAGCACACCGCCATGGTGTCCTGGGGCGGAGTCAACATCCCTGACAGCCCGTTCAGAGTGAGCAGACACGCACATGTAAAAAGATCTACTTCCTGTCTTTGAGGACCTAACTGAGCATGTCTGTTTCTTTGACCTCAGATGAACATTGGAGCCGGCTGCCATCCTAACAAGGTGAAGGTGTCCGGACCCGGGGTGGCCAAGACCGGACTGAAGGCCTTTGAGCCCACCTACTTCACAGTGGACTGTGCAGAGGCAGGCCAAGGTAAAACTCTGACACAGCTGTGTCTTTGACTCAGAATGACCCGTTTTTATAAAGACCAGAATCTCAGACTGCCGGAAACAGTCAAAGCTGACCTCAGAGACCGGTGACCTCAGAGACCGGTGACCTCAGAGACCGGTGACCTCAGAGAATAATGACCTCAGAGACTGATGACCTAAGAGAACGATGACCTCAGAGACCGATGACCTCAGAGACTGGTGACCTAAGAGAATGATGACCTCAGAGACCGATGACCTCAGAGACTGATGACCTCAGAGACTGATGACCTCAGAGACCGATGACCTCAGAGACATGTGACCTAAGAGAATGATGACCTAAGAGAACGGTGACCTAAGAGAATGATGACCTAAGAGAATGATGACCTCAGAGACCGATGACCTCAGAGACAGGTGACCTCAGAGACCGATGACCTCAGAGACCGATGACCTCAGAGACTGATGACCTCAGAGATTGATGACCTCAGAGACTGGTGACCTAAGAGAATGATGACCTCAGAGATTGATTACCTCAGAGACAGATGACCTCAGGGACTGATGACCTAAGAGACTGATGACCTCAGAGATTGATTACCTCAGAGACAGATGACCTCAGGGACTGATGACCTAAGAGACTGATGACCTTAGAGACTGATGACCTAAGAGAACGATGACCTCAGAGACTGGTGACCTAAGAGACTGATGACCTTAGAGAATGATGACCTCAGAGATTGATTACCTCAGAGACAGATGACCTCAGGGACTGATGACCTAAGAGACTGATGACCTTAGAGACTGATGACCTAAGAGAACGATGACCTCAGAGACTGGTGACCTAAGAGACTGATGACCTTAGAGAATGATGACCTCAGAGACTGATGACCTCAGAGACCGATGACCTCATAGACAGGTGACCTCAGAGATTGATGACCTCAGAGACTGATGACCTAAGAGAACGATGACGTTAGAGAATGATGACCTAAGAGAATGATGACCTCAGAGACCGATGACCTAAGAGAACAATGACCTCAGAGACTGGTGACCTCAGAGAATGATGACCTCAGAGAATGATGACCTCAGAGACCGATGACCTCAGAGACATGTGACCTAAGAGAATGATGACCTCAGAGACCGATGACCTCAGAGATTGATGACCTCAGAGACCGGTGACCTCAGAGACTGGTGACCTCAGAGACTGGTGACCTCAGAGACCGGTGACCTAAGAGAATGATGACCTAAGAGAATGATGACCTAAGAGAATGATGTCCTAAGAGAATGGTGACCTAAGAGAATGATGACCTAAGAGAATGATGTCCTCAGAGACTGGTGACCTCAGAGACCGGTGACCTAAGAGAATGATGACCTAAGAGAATGGTGACCTAAGAGAATGATGACCTAAGAGAATGATGTCCTCAGAGACTGATGACCTCAGAGACCGATGACCTCAGAGACTGATGACCTAAGAGAATGATGTCCTCAGAGACTGATGACCTCAGAGACTGATGACCTCAGAGACTGGTGACCTCAGAGATCGATGACCTCAGAGACCGGTGACCTAAGAGACCGATGACCTCAGAGACCGGTGACCTCAGAGACTGATGACCTCAGAGACTGAGGACCTAAGAGATCGATGACCTCAGAGACCGGTGACCTAAGAGAACGATGACCTCAGAGACCGGTGACCTCAGAGACTGGTGACCTCAGAGATCGATGACCTCAGAGACCGGTGACCTAAGAGAACGATGACCTAAGAGACCGGTGACCTCAGAGACTGGTGACCTCAGAGACTGGTGACCTCAGAGACTGGTGTTTTTTGGTTTTCTAGATTTAAAGAAAGCCTTGAAGGACAGGAGACCATGTGGCCCAAAATTTAAAAATTAAAAATTAAAAGCCCCCGTGTCAAAATAAAAGCCAACATAGCCACGTAGCAGCCCTGTTCCCTCTCTACAGTTTAATATAAATAATGTTTATTATAAATGATATTGTGAAATTAAATTTAACTCCTGCTGTGTTCATGAATAAATACCCCCTGCTGCCCAGGCGTATCTATTTATGTCAGTGTAAATGATTTTATACTTTTATACACTGTAAACAGGAAGCACGGCTATGTGGGCCTTTATTTTGACATGGTTTTATTTTGAACAGTTTGCCTTTCTTATTGCGTCACCTGATGTCCTTTTCCTCAAGTGTTTGAATAAACAAGAAAAAAAAAGATCTGTTTTTGTGTTCTATTTTTATGTTTTGTGATTAAAAATGAAAAACAGGTAAAAGACCCTTTTTTTTTTTTTTTTTTTTTTTTTTTTTTGGAAATGAAAAAATGTGAAACCGCCTTGTTCTTTTTGTTTGTTTGTTTGTTTTTTTCATAAAAGAAAAAAACGACCAACGATCTTTTCAGATTTCTGAGGTTTGTTTCAAACAGGAAGTAGATCTGCCTGGGAGTACAGTTCACCACTAGAACTGATTTTGATATTTCTAAACTAAAGGCCGAGACGCCAAACGCCACTCTGACCGTCTGTCGCTGTTTAGATGAATGGTTCAGTGCTGACGTCTGATTGGTCCGTCCTCAGGTGACATCAGTATTGGAATCAAGTGCGCCCCTGGCGTGGTGGGACCAGCCGAGGCTGACATCGACTTTGACATCATCAGGAATGACAACGACACGTTTACGGTCAAATACACGCCGCCTGGAGCCGGCAGCTACACCATCATGGTTCTGTTCGCCGACCAGGTGAGTCCAACACCAATGTTTACACTGCTAACGGGAGAGAGGCGGAGCGGCGGCGTCTTAACGGGATATTAATGTTTGATTTTAGGCCATTCCAATGACACCCATCAGGATTAAAGTGGATCCTTCTCACGACGCCAGCAAAGTCAAAGCAGAAGGACCGGGACTGAGCCGCAGCGGTGAGAGCGCCGGAATATTCCGCTGATATCTAGACTCTGGCCGTTTCTATCTTCATCCAGTCAGAATCTCTGTTTTATGTTTCTGACAGAGAATCAGGAAAAATCTCTAATAAATATAAAAAGATTAATAAAGACAAGCTCAAAATAAATGAAATTTAACATCTGACCATTCCTCCACCTTGAATTAAATATATTTACTGCAGTCAGAGAGAAACGGAACAAAAAGAGGAAAAAGACAGTAATATTGAAGTAAAGTTACAAAACAACTGAAAACAAGGACAGAGCCTCAGAGCCGGTCTAAAAAGAGAAACGAAAAAAAATAAAAAGGAACCATAAACTCAGAATTGACATCTTTCTAAAGCTCTAAGCTAACCACTTAAAAAGAAAATACATTTTAAAAATCCTTATTTTGTTTTTTTTGGGTCAAATTTGAGTTTCAGAGCTCTGAAACTCTGAGTTAAGATTTATGTAAATTATAAAAATAAAATGTAAAAATTCAGAGTTTTAGCCATTTTAGAATTTTTTTCATTGAAATATTTGTATTTGGGATCTTCTTAATGTACAACTTTATAAATTTGAAAATGTATTTTATTTCAAACTAAAAAAATTTAATTTAATTTATATTGTATATTGTCATATTAAAACTTAAATGCAAAAATTTTAGAATTTCATGTGAATTTAAGATTTGATCTCAAAATTTTCTGAGGTGGTTTCCTATAAATTTACAGCTCAGAAAACTCTAAATTGTTTTATTTTTCTTGTAAATGTACAACTCTACAAAAGCAAGATCTAATTTACTCAAAATTAAAAATCTGGTCTCATTAATTACAGATCTATTAATGCAAAAATGTTTAAATTTAACGTAAACTAAATAAACTTTAAATTTACTTTTGGTTTCTTGTAAAATCAAAACTTTGGAAACATTTTTTTTTTTAATGTTAGAAATTTATGAAATAAACTCAAAATATTTGAATTTGATTTCCCAGAATACAGCACTCAAAAAAACAAAAAAAACAACTCAGTTTAAATAATAAAAAGTGTTTTGTAAAGTAACGACTCTATAAATCTATCTTTTAAACTTCTCTTAAATGTATGACTTTTAAAACATAAACTTTGGTATTTTCTTTTGTATTCACATTTCCTAATATTCCCAAAATATTTTAATTTACAACCAAATGAACTGAATTTTTATTTTTGGTTTCTTTCTCTCTCTCTTTTTTTTTTTTTACACATTTTTTTTTAAACTACATAGAAATTTATGAATTTGACTCAGTCTTTTTTGATTATGTTTTTTTCAATAATTTAAACTCTATAAAGGCAAATTTTGAGTTTTCTTGTAAATTTGTGTTTTCATCAGCATTTTTATTTTAACTTTAAATTGATGGTCCAGTATCCCCCAAATATTTATATTTCTCATTAGTTTTAAAAAAGGTTAACTTGATTTTTTTGTTCAATTTAGTTTCTCAGAAATGCATGACTTTATGAATTTTGAATTTTTATATTTAGTTTATCATTTACGATTCATGGACTCAGATTTTTTATTCTGTAAATTTCTGAAGGAATAGGCTTTGAATTAAGACATTTAGTTTCTCAGTAATTTAAAACTTGATAAACTCAAAATGTGTTTCAAATGTTTTTCAGTGTGAATTTAAAAATTTCAGATCCTATTTATCGGTCTTTTTTTCTCTGTGGATTTCTCAAACATCCTGTAAACCTTAAATCCTGATAAATGTGAAGAATTTTCTGTTTCTGAATTTTCCCCGTCTCAGGAGTGGAGCTGAACAAACCCACCCACTTCACAGTCAACACTAAAGGAGCGGGAAAAGCCAACCTGGACTGTAACTTCAGCGGGCCGACCAAAGGGGAGGTGGTCAAAGACTTCGAGGTCGTCAACAACCACGACAACACGCACACCGTCAAATACACACCTGTGCAGCAGGTAGGACTCTGAGACTACAGCGGAGGAATACTACTGTGGTTTAGTTTATAGGATTTCACAGAAAGTCAACCCGATTAATGATGTAGATTCAGCGGGTTTTTCCTTTTTCTGAATCCATGGGTTAAAGGTGTGCTAGTTAGCACTTTTTGAAAACATGTGATGTCACTTCCCGTCCCAGGGTCCTCTGGGGGTCGCTGTGACCTACGGCGGGGACCACATCCCTAAGAGCCCGTTCAACGTGGCTGTGGCGCCGACAGTTGACCTCAGCAAGATCAACGTCAGCGGGCTGGGCGACAGTACGTACCTCTCTACGTCGACTTCCTGTGCACCTGAGGAGTTCTACCCCAGGTGTCCCCCCCCTTCCTGTCTGCTCAGGATTCTCAGTATTTACCTTTAGAGTACGGCGGATTGGTGAATCCAGAAACGGGAGAGAGGAGGAGAAATGATGCCCGAATCTGCTTTAGAATATCTCTGCCAAGTCTTTAATTTCTGTTCATGGTTGCTAAAATCTACAACCATCAAGGACATGATCAAACATTCTGGATCATTCTCTCTCTGAGGAGGATCTCAGCCCTCTTTGTGGTCTGGTTTTTGCAGAGATGACCGTGGGCAGAGACCAGGAAGTGACCGTCAAATCAAAGGGTGCCGGCGGTCAAGGCAAAGTAGCTGCCAAGGTCACGGGACCATCAGGGAAACCCATCTCCAGTAAGGTCAGTCCGATGGTCAGGGTTGGTTCTAAAGAGGATCTCCAGAGGGAAGGTCAAAGATTTGACGTGAAGATTTTTGTTCTTCTAGGTGGAGCCGGGTCTGAGTCCAGAGACCAGCCAGGTGAAGTTCATCCCCAGAGAGACTGGGCCGTACCAGGTGGAGCTCACCTACGATGGAGTCCCGATCCCCGGATCTCCCTTCACCCCTACTGCCTACCCTGCCTCAGACCCCTCCAAGGTCAGACAGACCCCGTTAGTCCACATCTGTCCCGTTCAGTAATGCTGGCAGTAAGTGTCATTAATAACGTCTCTCTCTGTGGTCTCAGGTGCGCTGCTCCGGTCCAGGTTTGGAGCGTGCCAAAGTCGGGGAGAAGGGCGAGTTCATTGTGGACTGTACCAACGCCGGCCCAGCTGACCTGACCATCGAGATCATCTCAGACAGCGGCACGGAGGCCGAAGTCCACATCCAGGACAACGGAGACGGGACCTACACCATCACCTACATCCCCCTGTACCCCGGCTCCTACACGCTGACCATCCGCTACGGTGGCCAGGATGTACCAAACTTCCCTGCCAGGCTCAACGTGGAGCCCGCCGTCGATGCCAGCGGAGTCCGAGTTTTTGGACCAGGAGTGGAGGGCAAAGGTCAGAGGACACGGAGATTTAAACACCGCTGAAGTTTTATCCATGATGTATTTGATTTTAGAGTTTAAGTTAAAAAAAACAGTTCAACAGTTTTACATTAATAAACACTTAAACATTTTCATTTTTAAACTCAAATACAGAAATTAATATATTTTGCTTAAATTTCTATTTTTTTAACAACTACATTTATTAACACTAGGACTGTCAAAGACTAAAATGATCAATCCTGAATAATCTCAGAATTTCTGCAGTTAATCAGGATTAATTGCATCCTTTCAAGCTCAGTGATGGACTTATTCTACATCACTGAGGCTGCAGGGAGACACTGACTAGTGACTAATCAAAAGAGAGGGAAAAAAGCATGCAATTAATCTTGATATTCAAAAAAGTTCACTTATTCTGGATTTTAATTTATCACAATTAATGCAATTAATCTTGACAGCCCTAATTAATACGTATGAAATATTTTAACAATCTCATGCCATTGCCGTGCCATCTTAGTCTACATGGTTTTTATAATGACAGGATTAATTGTCTGAAGTGTTTTTGCACATTTTTATTTCAGGACTTCATAATTTAATGCTTTTAAATGTTTTTAACTGTCCCGTCTCTTTAAAGGTTGTAAATGAAAACATAAAAATATTTGACCCCATTGCTTTGTGTCACGCTCTTTCAGGAGTTTTCCGTGAGGCGACCACAGACTTCACCGTGGACGCTCGCGCTCTCACTCAGGCCGGAGGCGACCACATCAAAACCCTCATCAGCAACCCATCAGGCAGCCGCACGGACGCCCTGATCACCGACCTCGGGGACGGGACTTACAACGTGGAGTACACTCCCTACGAGGAGGGTGAGTGCAGACAGCGGTCAGGATTTTTCAGCTTTTTAATGAATGATCTTTGATTGTTTTGGTTTTATTTAAGGCAGCAGTACACAGGCGCAGGAGCACAGCGGAAAATAATGTTATCCTCAGCATACAAATAAAAGAAGCATCTGGTGTACTCTGTCCAAGGCAGCTGATATGGTAGTGAATAAGAGTGGTCCAAGAACCTTTGGTTCTCCCTGGTGGATTTACAGTACCCTCTAACTTCACAGGTTATACCAGTCACACAGGATATTTGAAGCTTATATTGTTTTTTCTTTCTCTCCAGGTCCTCACAGCGTGGAGGTTTGCTATGATGGCTCTCCGGTACCGAAGAGTCCGTTCCGTGTCGCCGTCACTGAAGGCTGCGACCCGGCTCGTGTTCGTGTGCATGGTCCAGGTCTGAAGGGAGGAATCACCAACAAACCCAACAAGTTCACAGTGGAAACTCGGTCAGTTTGATAAAAAATATTCACCTTATAGATGACGAGTTCAGGTTTTATTCAAACCTCTATCATGTTTGCTCTGCAGAGGAGCTGGTACCGGTGGTCTCGGTCTGGCTATGGAGGGTCCATCAGAGGCTAAAATGTCCTGCACTGATAACAAAGATGGCAGCTGCAGCGTGGAGTACGTCCCATATGAGCCTGGAAAATACAACCTGAACATCACCTACGGAGGACAGCCGATCAAAGGTACACAGCCGATCTGACTGCAAGGACACGTCGGTTCTCCTCTGTTAGTATCAAGAATTTCAAGTTTTCTGGAAAATAGAAAGACCAAATTAACTTCTCTGATGTTCTGTCCATACAGGTAGCCCGTTCTCTGTGCCCGTCAGCGACACGGTGGACAGTACCAAGGTGAAGTGTCAGGGTCCAGGACTGAGCAACAACGTCAGAGCCAACATCCCTCAGGCCTTCACGGTGGACGCCTCCAAGGCCGGAGTCGCCCCGCTGCAGGTCCGCGTGCAAGGACCCAAAGGTTGGTTTGTTTCTGTTTCTCTCAGAGTTTAAGACCACACCTGAAATTTACACCTGGGGTCAGCTGAGGCTGGCATATTAAAGGCAAGGATGGAATGTTTTATGAGCTTTGACAACATCATCTTTCTAAAGCCTATCAAAGGCATTAAAGGATGACATCATCCCTCTAAAGCATATTAAAGGAAGACGTCATCCCTCTAAAGCATATTAAAGGATGACGTCATCTCTCTAAAGCCTATCAAAGGCATTAAAGGATGACATCATCTCTCTAAAGCATATCAAAGGCATTAAAGGATGACGTCATCTCTCTAAAGCCTATCAAAGGCATTAAAGGATGACGTCATCTCTCTAAAGCCTATCAAAGGCATTAAAGGATGACGTCATCCCTCTAAAGCATATTAAAGGATGACGTCATCCCTCTAAAGCCAGTCAAAGGCATTAAAGGATGACGTCATCTCTCTAAAGCCTATCAAAGGCATTAAAGGATGACGTCATCTCTCTAAAGCCAGTCAAAGGCATTAAAGGATGACGTCATCTCTCTAAAGCCTATCAAAGGCATTAAAGGATGACGTCATCTCTCTAAAGCCAGTCAAAGGCATTAAAGGATGACGTTATCCCTCTATAGCCTATCAAAGGCATTAAAGGATGACGTCATCCCTCTAAAGCATATTAAAGGATGACATCATCTCTCTAAAGCATATCAAAGGCATTAAAGGATGACGTCATCTCTCTAAAGCATATCAAAGGCATTAAAGGATGACGTCATCTCTCTAAAGCCTATCAAAGGCATTAAAGGATGACGTCATCCCTCTAAAGCATATTAAAGGATGACGTCATCTCTCTAAAGCCTATCAAAGGCATTAAAGGATGACGTCATCCCTCTAAAGCCTATCAAAGGCATTAAAGGATGACGTCATCTCTCTAAAGCCTATCAAAGGCATTAAAGGATGACGTCATCTCTCTAAAGCCTATCAAAGGCATTAAAGGATGACGTCATCCCTCTAAAGCATATTAAAGGATGACGTCATCTCTCTAAAGCCTATCAAAGGCATTAAAGGATGACGTCATCCCTATCAAAGCATATTAAAGGATGACGTCATCTCTCTAAAGCCTATCAAAGGCATTAAAGGATGACGTCATCCCTCTAAAGCCTATCAAAGGCATTAAAGGATGATGTCATCTCTCTAAAGCCTATCAAAGGCATTAAAGGATGACGTCATCCCTCTAAAGCATATTAAAGGATGACGTCATCTCTCTAAAGCCTATCAAAGGCATTAAAGGATGACGTCATCCCTCTAAAGCCTATCAAAGGCATTAAAGGATGACGTCATCTCTCTAAAGCCTATCAAAGGCATTAAAGGATGACGTCATCTCTCTGAAGCCGGTCAAAGGCATTAAAGGATGACGTCATCTCTCTAAAGCCAGTCAAAGGCATTAAAGGATGACGTCATCCCTCTAAAGCCAGTCAAAGGCATTAAAGGATGACGTCATCTCTCTAAAGCCTATCAAAGGCATTAAAGGATGACGTCATCTCTCTGAAGCCGGTCAAAGGCATTAAAGGATGACGTCATCTCTCTAAAGCCAGTCAAAGGCATTAAAGGATGACGTCATCCCTCTAAAGCCAGTCAAAGGCATTAAAGGATGACGTCATCTCTCTAAAGCCTATCAAAGGCATTAAAGGATGACGTCATCTCTCTAAAGCCTATCAAAGGCATTAAAGGATGACGTCATCTCTCTAAAGCCTATCAAAGGCATTAAAGGATGACGTCATCTCTCTAAAGCCAGTCAAAGGCATTAAAGGATGACGTCATGTCTCTAAAGCATATCAAAGGCATTAAAGGATGACGTCATCTCTCTAAAGCCTATCAAAGGCATTAAAGGATGACGTCATCTCTCTAAAGCATATCAAAGGCATTAAAGGATGATGTCATCTCTCTAAAGCATATCAAAGGCATTAAAGGATGACGTCATCTCTCTAAAGCATATCAAAGGCATTAAAGGATGACGTCATCTCTCTAAAGCATATCAAAGGCATTAAAGGATGACGTCATCCCTCTAAAGCCTATCAAAGGCATTAAAGGATGACGTCATCTCTCTAAAGCCTATCAAAGGCATTAAAGGATGACGTCATCTTTCTAAAGCCTATCAAAGGCATTAAAGGATGACGTCATCTCTCTAAAGCCAGTCAAAGGCATTAAAGGATGACATCATCTCTCTAAAGCATATCAAAGGCATTAAAGGATGAGGTCATCTCTCTAAAGCATATCAAAGGCATTAAAGGATGACGTCATCCCTCTAAAGCCTATCAAAGGCATTCAAGGATGACGTCATCTCTCTAAAGCCTATCAAAGGCATTAAAGGATGACGTCATCTTTCTAAAGCCTATCAAAGGCATTAAAGGATGACGTCATCTCTCTAAAGCCAGTCAAAGGCATTAAAGGATGACATCATCTCTCTAAAGCATATCAAAGGCATTAAAGGATGAGGTCATCTCTCTAAAGCATATCAAAGGCATTAAAGGATGACGTCATCTCTCTAAAGCCAGTCAAAGGCATTAAAGGATGACGTCATCTCTCTAAAGCCAGTCAAAGGCATTAAAGGATGACGTCATCTCTCTAAATCATATCAAAGGCATTAAAGGATGACATCGTCTTCACAGGCAGAGGATTGAATGTTGTTAAAGCTGGGGGCTTTTTCCCTCCAGTTTTGCAGAATAGTATGCCATAGTTGGCAACTTTTGGAAAAGTGGGGGAGCTTCCACCTTTTTTTTTCCAAAAGTTGCCACTTAAGGAAGGTATTGGTGACAGGTGCTGATTTTTTTGTACCTATCCATGAAATAAACTCCCTGGGTGTTTGTGTAGGCGTGGTGGAGCCGGTGGAGGTGGTGGATAACGGCGACCAGACTCACACAGTGAACTACGTCCCGACCAGAGAAGGACCATACTCTATCAACGTGCTGTACGCCGATGAGGAGATCCCCCGCAGGTAACGACCAGTTAATACAGATGTTTCTTCTTTACCTTAAGTTTGTATTTATGCTCCTCCCCCTCTGTCAGCCCCTACAAGGTGAAGGTTCTCCCCACCCACGATGCAAGCAAGGTGCGAGCCAGTGGACCCGGCCTGAACACCACCGGAGTGCCTGCCTCTCTGCCCGTTGAGTTCACCATCGATGCCAAAGACGCTGGAGAGGGCCTGCTGGCCGTGCAGATCACTGTGAGTGCTCACACAAGAGAGGAATAATACTAACCAAAGCACTTTTCAACCGCTTTTCTCACCTTATTTTGACTTCTTCTCCTGTAGGACCCAGAAGGGAAGCCGAAGAAGGCCAACATCAGAGATAACCACGATGGGACTTACCTGGTGTCCTACGTTCCCGACATGACGGGCAGGTACACCATCCTGATCAAATATGGTGGAGATGAAATCCCGTACTCGCCATACAGAATCAGAGCACTGCCAACTGGAGACGCCAGCAAGTGTACCGTCACAGGTGGGAACGTTTTAGAGATCTCTTATATAATCTCAATTCAGTCCAAGTTATCCTCATTGTTCCTGTCAAGTATTCAGAAATGGGGAAGGTCATTTTAGCAATTCTCTGTGTTGCATTAAAAGATGACACGAAGAAATAAGTTAGAGTAAAATCTGTTAAAAGGAAAAATCCCTGTTAGTAGAAGGTTTCATCTACCTTCAGTCATATTAGGGTGACATTAGTGTGACATTAGTGTGATGGTGTGACATAAGTGTGACATCTGTGGCATTAGGGTGACATTAGTGTGACATAAGAGTGACATTAGTGTGACATCAGTGTGATATTAGTGTGACGTAAGTGTGACATCAGTTTGAATTAAGTGTGACATAAGTATGACATTAGTGTGACATTAATGTGACAGTGTGACATTTGTGTGAAACTTGTGTGGTATTGGTCTAATATTTGTAGATATAATTGTGATATTGTCCATGCAATGTTGTTTTTTATGCTGTGCTCCTCACATACATACACACATACACCTCCCTGCTTCACACTCCACCATCACCGTCTGTTGTGTTTTTTTTTATTGAGTGTTCGGAGCACAGTTTTTGCCTCTCACCCCCCCACACGCCCCCACCTGACTGTCTTTATTTGTCACTTTTTGTTTCCTTGCTCCGCTGCTTCTCACCGTTCCTCTTATCAGTCTCAATCGGCGGGCACGGTTTAGGTAAGAACGACTGAACGACTCCAACGTAGACCACGTGGTTTTAACTTCCTGTCTGTCAGCATGGAGGGTCGATGCACCACAACAACCTGTCCTTCTGTGTAACTCTTCTTTTCTTACAGCTCGCTCCTTAGGGATGGGGTCTGGCATGAGAGCGGGTTAATGGGAGAAGGAATATTTGATTTTCATTATGTACTAAGGGAGTATTGGGATATCCAGAATGAGATGTACAACATGAACATGAATAAGATCAAAAGGATGAGAAATGTAGTTTGAGAATGAGGTCAAAATGCTGAAAAATTTAGTTGTAATGACGACGATGAGGACCCAATAATAAAAAGGTAGTCATGTTGGGAATGAGGTCAAAGTGATGAAAAATGTAGTTATGTTAAGAAGAGGTCAAAATGATAAAAACTGTAGTCATGTTGGGAATGAGGTCAGAATGATGAAAACTGTAGTTGTGTTGAGATTTCGTCTCAACATTTCACCTTTAGCTGAGCATTTTGACCTCTCCTTTAGTTTTCCAGTTTTTTAGTCATTTTGATGATTATATGAACATTTTGACCTCCTCTCAGACTTTCATTCAGTCGTTTTGACTGAACATCTCTTATTCTGTGATGTGTGTAATGGAAATATGTCTTCCTCCTCTTGTTTTTTTGCTTTTCCATGCCTGACCCCGGTCATCCTCCGTACTCTTTTCCCTCCTCGTCTCTCTAACGGTCTGTTTCCCTCTCGTGTTTAACTGGTTGAACTAATGGACTAACAGAGATGTTTGTAGGTAGGATGGCATGGTGAAGGCTAATCAGTCGTCATGGAAACTGTCTGATAATAACCTGTTAGTACCAGCTGATAGTAGATATAAACTATAACAGGATGCATCTTTAACCCTGGTGGTTGATGAATGTGCATGCTGATATTTTGGTGGTCACGGGAAGTGTTTTTGTGTTTCTATAAAATAAATAAATAATAACGGCTCGTATTTCCCTGCTGACCTGTTCTTCTGAAGGCGCCGGCGTCGGCCCGACCATCCAGATCGGAGAACAGACAGTCATCACCGTGGACGCTAAGGCTGCTGGGAAAGGAAAAGTGACATGCAGTGTGTGCACACCTGAGGGGGCAGAGCTCGACGTGGACGTGGTTGAGAATGAGGACGGCACATTTGATATCTTCTACACGGCGCCGCAGCCCGGCGAGTACGTCATCTGTGTCCGTTTTGGAGGAGAGCACATCCCCAACAGCCCCTTCCAGGTCACGGTAAGTCAGCACTAACGCTAACCTTCATCTGTACACGGACTCACCACGGGCTAGAGGACAAACAGAAAAGTCAGATGTGCAGGGCCAGAGCCCCTGAACTTCTAAAGCCTGCAGGACTCAGACCCAGAATGCAGTGACCACTTCCTGTTTAAAGATGCTCACCTTTATAAATCTGAACCCCAGAGCTCCAGGATCAGGTCCCTGTGGTGCCGTGTATATTTCTTAAATCACTCTGACTGTTTTAACTCTTTATTCCTTCCATGTCCATCCACAAATCCTCCCCCTCGTCCCCTCAGGCCCTTGAAGGAGCTCCATCAGAACAGCTGATGCAGCGGAACCAAATGCCCCAGTACTACGCTCAGCAGCCCTGGGTACCTAAACATCCTCCTCCTCCTCCTCTGTCCTCCCTCCTTCTTCCTCCTCCTCATCATCATCCAACATGGCCTCCCTCCATCCTGCATCGTGTCTGCTGTGTCTCAGTGCAGGGGTTTCATCTCTGAGGGGCTTCCCCTCCCTTCATGCCCTCCACCTCCTCCAGTGTGGTTTACAGCCAACGGGTTTACGGTTCAGGAATCAGAATTCAAGAAACAAGCTGTGTCACAACTACAGTTTAAAATAGGAAAACAGAACAACAGGACACGGAAAAGCCCGGACCCAGGCCTCTCAGGAAGTTCAGATTAAAGTGGGGATCAAAATAACAAAGAAAACCAGAAACAAACATTTTTATTTTCCAAAATTAACTAAAAATAAAGAAACAAAAATCGAAATACACTCTGGTTATTCCTTTTATAATTTCATATTTCCTTTCTGAAAAAAATGGGGGAAAAAACAGAAAACTGTTTTTTTTAATTGAAAATAACTCCCTTAAATGACCAAGAGCAGATTTTTTGTTCTATTTTAAACAGAGACTGTTAGAGCTTGTTTCTTGATTTTGTATTTCTGGTTTTATTCTGAAAACCCGTGGTCTGTGAAGTACTCTGACTCGTTAAAACCATCCAGCACATGGGCGACGCTACAGAGCGGCACAATGACTGAAATAATTTAAACGTAGCCTTTCTAAAGTTTTTATCCGTTATATTTGAGGTTTAAATTTCCCATGAGTCCTTGTGCCCTTTGTTTCGCTGCCGCTCCATGTCCGCTCGCTTCAGAGACAAAAGCCGCCATTTTGAAAGCACCAATGTGGGAATCAGCCGCTCCGCATTAAACAAAATGGCTTCTGTCTTCATCCGTGGGTGTTTTTGTCCTCCTCCTCCTCCTCAGTCTGTGTCGGTGTCATCATCCTGACCATCATCCAATCATCTTTCTCGTGTTGTCTGTTGGTGTTTGGAGCTTTAACCTCGTCTGTCTTCGTTTCTGTGCTGTGGTGACGGGTCTAAAACCTCCGCTCACTCACGCCCTGTTTCTAACCTCTGTTTCCTAGGCGACAGATCGACCGATGGGGATGAACGGCCTGGACGTAGCGGGGCTGAGACCGTTTGACCTGGTCATCCCATTCACCATCCAGAAGGGCGAGATCACAGGTGACCAAGAGAGCTGAATATTTACCGTTATTGATTATTCTGATGATGGTTATTGATGATGGCGTCCTCGCTGTGTTTGTGTCCAAGGTGAGGTCAGGATGCCGTCCGGTAACGTGGCCAAGCCCGACATCACAGACAACAAAGACGGCACAGTCACCGTCAAATACGCCCCGACGGAGGCCGGCCTACACGAGATGGACATCAAATACGACGGCATCCACATCCCCGGTACGACCCCATCTGAAAGGTTAAAAGACTAAGGTGTAATATCAACAAAAGCTCTTTACAGATCATTTTCCCTCCTCTGTTCTCAGGAAGTCCTCTACAGTTCTTTGTGGACTACATGAACAGCGGGAACGTCAGCGCCTACGGCCCGGGTCTCATCCATGGGACAGTCAACAAGCCGGCTGTGTTCACTGTCAACACTAAAGACGCTGGAGAGGGTCAGTGTTTGGTGGTATACGCCATATTTTCATGGTGGTCATTATCCTTTAACAACAATCTCCTATATTATACTCACGGTTCAGCCGGCCTCAGCCCCAGAGTTTACCACAGGGAGGTATGAAATAGGACAAAGAGGAGATGCAGATTCAAGCGGAAACACAAACACTCAGAGTGCAACAAGCTTCTTTTTTATTCTCAACAAAGACATGAACATTAACCATGAAAACAGTGAGATGGTGATTCATAAAGAAACTTTGATGTCTCTGCAGGCGGTCTGTCTCTGGCCATCGAGGGTCCGTCTAAGGCTGACATCAGCTGTGTGGACAACCAGGACGGGACGTGCACCGTGTCCTACCTGCCCGTCCTGCCTGGAGACTACAGCATCCTGGTCAAATACAACGACAAACACATCCCCGGCAGCCCCTTCTCTGCAAGAATCACTGGTATTATTAAAATGACAGATTTTGTTCTGGCTCAGAGTCTCCACGGGGTCTCTACTGGACTAGATTTAGCTCTAACGGTCTCCTTGCTCTCCAGGTGATGACTCGATGAGGATGTCTCACCTGAAGGTGGGCTCGGCCGCAGACATCCCTCTGGACATCGGAGAGCTGGACCTGAGTCAACTGACCGCCTCCCTCACCACGCCGTCGGGCCGTGAGGAGCCGTGTCTGCTGAAGATGCTCCGTAACGGACACGTTGGTACGTTTGTTTCTGGGTTCTTTATTTTTATTCTTTTATTTAGTCCATTTTCAGAAGCAACACAAATAAATAAGACAAAGGAAGAAAGACCAGCTGGTTAGGGCACAAGCCCTAGAGAGGAGAAGAAGCCGATCTGACTTTTGGTTTTAAGGTTTCCTGGTCTACAGCCGCTGCTCAGGAGAATTTGGAACTAGATTAAAGTCAAAACGGAGGCAAGACAGTTTTTGACAAAAACTGCAGCACTGTTAAAAAAAAACTTAACCATGTTCCAAAATGCAAAGTTTAAGTTACCTTTTTCATGATTGACGGGAAAAAATTCTTAGGTTTCCAAAAAGTTATTTATGTGTGGAAAAAAGTTTATAATGTTGCGCATCATATCTTCATACCTAACCCTCCTCCTCTTCCTCAGGCATCTCCTTCGTCCCCAAAGAGATCGGAGAACACCTGGTTAACATCAAGAAGAATGGGCGCCACATTCCCAGCAGCCCCATCTCTGTTATGATCAACCAATCAGAGATTGGCGACGCCAGCCGCGTGCGTGTGAGCGGGCAGGGACTTAGCGAGGCGAGGACGTTTGAGCCTGCAGAGTTCATCATCGACACGCGTGACGCAGGTGAGAATTAAAACCATGAGCCGCTTCGTTTAAGTCGTCCGTGTTTATCGTCACCACCATCTTTGTCCTCCTCTCAGGATACGGCGGTCTGAGTCTGTCCATCGAGGGCCCAAGTAAAGTGGACATCAACACGGAGGACCAGGAGGACGGTACCTGTAAGGTGACCTACTGCCCCACCGAACCCGGAAACTACATCATCAACATCAAGTTCGCCGACCAGCATGTTCCAGGTGAGAGCGCTAAAACAGACGGACGCCGCTTATCCCGCCCTGTCCATCTGAAACCCATCAATATGTCAAATCTGTGTGCACATGCAGGGAGCGCGTTCACCGTGAAGGTCACAGGTGAGGGCAGGATGAAGGAGAGCATCACCAGGAAGAGGAGAGCGGCGTCGGTCGCCAACGTGGGCAGCCAGTGTGACCTCAGCCTCAAGATCCCAGGTGACCAACCAGGAAGTAGTTTAGATCAGAGAGGGCCAATCAGGAAGTTGTTCAGATCAGGGGTGACCAATCAGGAAGTAGTTTAGATCAGGGGTGACCAATCAGAGTTGCTGCTACAACATCTGCCTGCCGTGACTCAGCCTTCTAGAAGTTGGTCCCTCCTAGGGATCAGTTGTTTGACGAACCTCAAATACAGATGCTTTAAGTTAATGACCAGTCAGCTTCTGTCTTCACTGATTAGTCCAGATTCTGAGTGATGGACTCCCCGTGTCTCCTCAGAGATCAGCATCGCCGACATGACGGCTCAGGTGACGAGTCCGTCCGGTCAGATCCACAAAGCCGACATCATGGAGGGAGAGAACAACACCTACTGCATCCGCTTCGTCCCAACAGAGACCGGCGTGCACACGGTGTGTGTCAAATATAACGGCATGCACGTTCCCGGCAGCCCCTTCCAGTTCACCGTCGGCCCGCTTGGAGAGGGGGGGGCCCACAAGGTCCGAGCTGGAGGGCCGGGTCTGGAGAGAGCTGAGGCTGGAGTCCCTGGTGGGTGCTGGATGGAGAATTATGTGACTCAAATATTCAAGACCCTTTACTTTAAAACAGTATGATTTACTAATTTACCGTGTTATACACCTCAAAGCAAAACGTACAACTCAGTACATGGTTTTACTGAACGGTCAAAATTTGTGAAAGATTAACTGCAAAAATGTCTTAACTTTGCAAAAACAATTTAGAATGATAAAAAAAGCCATTTTTGGGTTGCACACATTTTTTCTGTAAAATTCAAAATTGGATTTTTGAGTGAAAAAAAGTTCATAAAGTTATCAAAAAAGCGTGCAACTTTTCAAAAGAAATTAGAACCCTGTGAAAAGCATTTTTAAGTCTGCAAAAAGGTTTGTAAAGTTAGAAACATTTTTTTTCTAAAAAATCTAACAAAACAATAAATAATTTATGAAAAAATGTTCTTCACTGCATTAAAGTTCCAAAAGTTACAGAAAAAGTTTGCAACTTTGTGAAAACAAATTTTGATGAAAAAAGTTTTAAAGTTTCCTTCAAAGGTGGAGGTTGCAAAAAAAAAATACAAACATCTTTAGGCTGCAAATAGCTTCATGATGTTAAAAAATTATGAAAATGAGTTTTGAAAAAATGTTTGTAAAGTTGCAAAAAACAGATTTTTAACTTTACATAAATAATAAGTTGATAAAAGAAGCATTTATAGGGTTACATAAAAAAACTTACAGCTGTGAAAAATTATTACAACAGAAACATTTGTGTAAAAAATGTTAATATTGCAAAAAAATCATAAAGTTACTGAAATTAGTGCAATTTTGTAAAACAAAAAAAACAAAACAAAAAAATATATATATATCATCTTGTGAATAGCATTTTTAGTTTGCAAAAAAGTTTGTGAAGTTCCAAAAAAGCCTCATGATTTTGTGAAAAAAAAATAAAAATAAAATAAAATAAATTTGCGAAAATACTATTTTTACATCGCCAAAACATTTGCAACTCTTCCAAACAAATTTAACGATGTGAGAAGTGTTCAAGCATTAATGCAGAAACATCTTTAGACATTTTGTGGGAGTTTACCTGCCATTTTTGATCAATAAAAACAGGAAATAACGTGATACTTGTTTTATATTTGACTTTTATTTTCACTGCTGCAGTGTCACACAGGTTTTAAACCCGTAATGTTTCACTGGTATCCTAGTCTAAAGTCTTTGTACTGAGACACCTTTGCTCTGCCTGCCCTGCAGCTGAATTCAGTATCTGGACCAGGGAGGCTGGAGCCGGGGGCCTCAGCATCGCTGTGGAGGGGCCGAGTAAGGCCGAGATCGCCTTTGAGGACCGCAAAGACGGCTCCAGTGGAGTGTCCTACGTCGTTCAGGAGCCGGGTGAGACGCAATGTTTGCTGGAGCAGTCATTGATCTTGTTCAGCGGCGTTCCCGTTAGCCGTCTTTTTAACGTTGTTTTTATGGAGAAACGCGTTGATGCATTCTCAGAGTTCAGTGGCTGTTTTTGTTTCTGCTTTGAGGTTTTCTGACTTTAAGTTCATCCCCTAGGAGACTACGAGGTGTCGATCCGTTTCAACGACGAGCACATCCCTGACAGCCCCTTCATCGTCCCCGTGGCCTCGCCGTCAGACGACGCTCGCCGCCTCACTGTTGCCAGTCTTCAGGTGAGGCTCTGAGACACGCACACATCCGTGTCACTAAACTCCAGCCCACAGGTTGCTGCCTACGATGCAGCAGCAGAGATTTTTCTAGTAGGACAGGGAACAGGAGACGAGTTTTACCACACAGTTGGATCTTTATGTTGAGCTCCTAAAATGACTTACCTGTAGGTTAGAAGCGTACCTGTAGGTAAGAGACTTACCTGTAGGTTAGAAACGTACCTGTAGGTAAGAGACTTACCTGTAGGTTAGAAACGTACCTGTAGGTAAGAGACTTACCTGTAGGTTAGAAACGTACCTGTAGGTAAGAGACTTACCTGTAGGTTAGAAACGTACCTGTAGGTTAGAGACTTACCTGTAGGTTAGAAACGTACCTGTAGGTTAGAAACATACCTGTAGGTTAGAAACTCACCTGTAGGTTAGAAACTCACCTGTAGGTTAGAAACTCACCTGTAGGTTAGAAACTCACCTGTAGGTTAGAAACGTACCTGTAGGTTAGAAACGTACCTGTAGGTTAGAAACTCACCTGTAGGTTAGAAACGTACCTGTAGGTTAGAAACTCACCTGTAGGTTAGAAACTCACCTGTAGGTTAGAAACGTACCTGTAGGTTAGAAACGTACCTGTAGGTTAGAAACTCACCTGTAGGTTAGAAACGTACCTGTAGGTTAGAAACGTACCTGTAGGTTAGAAACATACCTGTAGGTTAGAAACGTACCTGTAGGTTAGAAACGTACCTGTAGGTTAGAAACGTACCTGTAGGTTAGAAACTCACCTGTAGGTTAGAAACTCACCTGTAGGTTAGAAACGTACCTGTAGGTTAGAAACGTACCTGTAGGTTAGAAACTCACCTGTAGGTTAGAAACTCACCTGTAGGTTAGAAACGTACCTGTAGGTTAGAAACTCACCTGTAGGTTAGAAACTCACCTGTAGGTTAGAAACGTACCTGTAGGTTAGAAACGTACCTGTAGGTTAGAAACTCACCTGTAGGTTAGAAACTCACCTGTAGGTTAGAAACTCACCTGTAGGTTAGAAACTCACCTGTAGGTTAGAAACTCACCTGTAGGTTAGAAACTCACCTGTAGGTTAGAAACGTATCTGTAGGTTAGAAATTCACCTGTAGGTTAGAAACTCACCTGTAGGTTAGAAACGTACCTGTAGGTTAGAAACTCACCTGTAGGTTAGAAACTCACCTGTAGGTTAGAAACTCACCTGTAGGTTAGAAACTCACCTGTAGGTTAGAAACGTACCTGTAGGTTAGAAACGTACCTGTAGGTTAGAAACTCACCTGTAGGTTAGAAACTCACCTGTAGGTTAGAAACTCACCTGTAGGTTAGAAACTCACCTGTAGGTTAGAAACGTACCTGTAGGTTAGAAACGTACCTGTAGGTTAGAAACTCACCTGTAGGTTAGAAACTCACCTGTAGGTTAGAAACGTACCTGTAGGTTAGAAACTCACCTGTAGGTTAGAAACGTACCTGTAGGTTAGAAACTCACCTGTAGGTTAGAAACGTATCTGTAGGTTAGAAATTCACCTGTAGGTTAGAAACTCACCTGTAGGTTAGAAACGTACCTGTAGGTTAGAAACGTACCTGTAGGTTAGAAACGTACCTGTAGGTTAGAAACGTACCTGTAGGTTAGAAACGTACCTGTAGGTTAGAAACTCACCTGTAGGTTAGAAACTCACCTGTAGGTTAGAAACGTACCTGTAGGTTAGAAACTTACCTGTAGGTTAGAAACTCACCTGTAGGTTAGAAACTCACCTGTAGGTTAGAAACGTACCTGTAGGTTAGAAACTCACCTGTAGGTTAGAAACTCACCTGTAGGTTAGAAACGTACCTGTAGGTTAGAAACTCACCTGTAGGTTAGAAACTCACCTGTAGGTTAGAAACGTACCTGTAGGTTAGAAACGTACCTGTAGGTTAGAAACTCACCTGTAGGTTAGAAACTCACCTGTAGGTTAGAAACGTACCTGTAGGTTAGAAACTCACCTGTAGGTTAGAAACTCACCTGTAGGTTAGAAACTCACCTGTAGGTTAGAAACGTATCTGTAGGTTAGAAATTCACCTGTAGGTTAGAAACTCACCTGTAGGTTAGAAACGTACCTGTAGGTTAGAAACTCACCTGTAGGTTAGAAACTCACCTGTAGGTTAGAAACTCACCTGTAGGTTAGAAACTCACCTGTAGGTTAGAAACGTACCTGTAGGTTAGAAACGTACCTGTAGGTTAGAAACTCACCTGTAGGTTAGAAACTCACCTGTAGGTTAGAAACGTACCTGTAGGTTAGAAACTCACCTGTAGGTTAGAAACTCACCTGTAGGTTAGAAACTCACCTGTAGGTTAGAAACGTATCTGTAGGTTAGAAATTCACCTGTAGGTTAGAAACTCACCTGTAGGTTAGAAACGTACCTGTAGGTTAGAAACTCACCTGTAGGTTAGAAACTCACCTGTAGGTTAGAAACTCACCTGTAGGTTAGAAACTCACCTGTAGGTTAGAAACGTATCTGTAGGTTAGAAATTCACCTGTAGGTTAGAAACTCACCTGTAGGTTAGAAACGTACCTGTAGGTTAGAAACTCACCTGTAGGTTAGAAACTCACCTGTAGGTTAGAAACTCACCTGTAGGTTAGAAACTCACCTGTAGGTTAGAAACGTACCTGTAGGTTAGAAACGTACCTGTAGGTTAGAACGATGGTAGAAGCTTTATACAGGAACCTTTGCTGGAGCTCTTCAAGTTCTGCTTAGAGATTAAACATTTGTAATAACATTCAGAGGGATAAAACAGACTGAAAATACGACCTTCAGCGACCAGACTTTTACTAAAGTCAGGTTTAGATCTGCAGGTGTAGGATTATCATCTGCTGCTGCATTGAGGCGGTGCAAGGGCTTCTGGGATACTCCAGGACTGTGTGTGTTTCTCGTGCCTCATTCTAAAGGCTACCAACAGGCTGCAGAAACCAGGGGGCGCTAAAGGGTTAAAGAGGCTTCACATGGGCTGTTTCCTTCTGTCTCTGTCCACGCTCACTAAAACACAGAACTCTGGGGCAGATTAGGGTTCAAAGAGGGTTCAAAGGTTATGCACAATCTGAGTGGAATGATCAGAAATTTAGCCAAAGATCAAAATTTCTGACCTCAGAATCCTGACTGTTCATCAGAATTCTTCCCTCTCTTTCATGACAGTGCTGTTGCAGAAATGCACGGTGACATGACTTTTTTATCTGCATGCAGTAGTTTCATCACTTCCCCACGCTCCCATGTCCACCTGACACGTGTAAAAAAACACAAAACCTGCCCCCCCAATAATCCTCTGCACCTACCCTCACTAACAGTCACTGTCTCTCTCTGAAGTTCACTTCCTGTTTAGTTTTAGAGCCAGGGAGGACAGGAACATCAGAGTGGATGTGAGACGTTTGTCAAATAAACATAAAGTTAACAGACTGTCCAGATTCATGTCTGTAGATCCATCTCTTCAAGCTTGAAGCTGATTGGCTCGTTCCTGGTCAGAGGAACCCTAGCCCTAACCCAGTTGCAGTGATCTGACATGATAGGATTGGTTAAACTCTACTGATCCTGACTTTGGGGTCACGTAGACCCAGACCTGGCCCAGGTAGAGCAGCTCCTGATGGGCATTACTGCGACTGAACTTTGGTTTGTTGTAAATACTGAAGGAAAGTTTGAGAACGATCACGTGATCACGTTTGACTTCCTTCAGAAATATAAAACTCCTCCTCTTCCTCACTCTGCCATCTGTAGAACTTCTCTGTCTGCTCTCTCTCACAGCCCTCCTCTTTAGCCTTGTTAGCGGCCTCCAGGTAAGGTCAAAGGTCATAATAACCTGAACCCCTGGTGACCAGGGTGTTTGTTTGTGGTGTTACTGATGCTGACCCGTGTTAAACGTCTAAGTCCTTTTTGTCGAGCAGGAGTCCGGCCTGAAGGTGAACCACCCGGCGTCCTTCGCCGTCAGCCTGAACGGAGCAAAGGGCGTGATTGATGCGAAGGTGCACAGCCCGTCAGGAGCTCTGGAGGAGTGCTGCGTGACCGAGATCGACCAAGGTAACGTCAGGAGAGTCTACCAGACCCCAGACCGCCACTCAGACCCTGACTCTCCCAGACCTGAGAACCTGTTTCCCTCCTCTGTGTCTGAACAGATAAGTACGCCGTACGGTTCATCCCCAGAGAGAACGGCCTCTACCTGATCGACGTCAAGTTCAATGGCAGTCACATCCCCGGGAGTCCCTTCAAGCTCCGCGTGGGTGAGACCGGTCAGGCCGGAGACCCCGGGATGGTGTCGGCGTACGGACCGGGACTGGAGGGAGGAAACACAGGTAACACAGACCCCCCTTTCTGAACAGAACCCGGACCAGGAGTTGCATCCCTCCCCCTGACCCTCACCCCCTCTCTTCTGCCCCCTGCAGGCACAGCCTGTGAGTTTGTGGTGAACACGAGTAATGCCGGCCCCGGAGCGCTCGCCGTGACCATCGACGGGCCCTCGAAGGTGAAGATGGACTGTGTGGAGTGTCCTGAGGGGTACAGGGTCACGTACACCCCCATGGCTCCTGGAAACTATCTCATTTCCATCAAATATGGCGGTCCTTATCACATTGTGGCGAGCCCCTTCAAGGCCAGAATCACCGGTGAGGAAGAACCCGGACTCAGGATGAATGATCTTTATTACTCTAACCTTTAAAAAGTACTTAAAATAACAAAAAGTACTTAAAATATTTTATGACAGCGGGGCAAATCCTGCATGAGAATACGGCCTCCTTCTAAAGAACGTTTCCATGTGGACTTAAACCAGACTTTAATTCTACTTCCTGTGCAGTTCAGTGTTTTCAGAGTTTGGCAGCAGTTAGAGGAACTACTTGTTCAGTACTGGTTGTCTATTTTAGAGTCAAAGGTTTCAGACAGGAGTTCTAGAAACGTCTTTGAGCTCCATTATTAATACTGTTAAAGATCTAAGGCTGTGTTCTCAATGCTCCTCTCCCTCCTCCAGGCTCTAAGCTGGTGGCGAGCCACAGTATGCACGAAACCTCTTCGGTCATGGTCGACCCCGTGACCCGCGCCATCAGCTGTTCTCAGCACGGAGCTCCTGTCCAATCAGACGCCAGCAAGGTGGTGGCGAAGGGCCTGGGTCTGACAAAGGGCTTCATCGGTCAGAAGAACAGCTTCAGCGTCGACTGCAGCAAAGCAGGTGAGCGGGGGCGTGATGGAGCCAGATGTTAGGGGGGTTACTATGGTAACAGCATGGACAGGTGTAACCGGCCGGTTAAGGTGAGGGGTCTCGTCTAAGGGGGTCTCTGATGTGGTCAACACGCGGTCAGAGGTTCGCCTCTACAGACTCAGAAACGCTCAGCCATCTTTAAAAGCTCCATGGGTTCCGATTTTCTATTTTCAAGGAAAATTCTCCAACAAATCACTGATTCTTTGTTCACTTCAAACTCTTTACATGTTAGGAATGTTGATTTATAAATTCATGATTTCTTTTGTTTCAACTTTTCAACTTTACAAACTTTGTTCACACCTAAAAGTATTTTTCACAACGATATGAAGGTTTTTTTCCAAAGTCACAATCTAACAGACTCATGCAAAGGAACTTTTTTTGCATCTTCATGAACAGTTTGATGATATTAGGAACTTTTTTCAGCTTTTCAGCAACTTAAGGTTTTTTTTTTGGTTACTATAAACTTAATGTAACCTTGATGTAACCATTATAGTTTTTTTGCACCTTAATGACATAAAAAATAGAAAATATATATTTTCACAACCTTATTAAAACACTGTGCAACATCATTTATTTATTTATTTTTGTTTGTTTTTTTTTTGTTTTTGTTTTTTTTTAAACAATTTTTTAACTTGGTGATGCAACTGCTCAAACTATTTTACCGTCCTAAAGTTGTTGTTTTTTTTTTCAATTTGTCAAAGTTGCAATTTAGAGGTTTTTTTGCAACTTTAAGTTTTTCAAAATGTTATAATCTTTTTGGAACTTTAAAAACATTTTCTTTCTCCCCAAACTCCCCAGTGCTTTTTGAAATATAATAATTTTTTAGTCTTAGTCTTTCCCAACCTTTTCAACGTTAAGAATGACTTTTTCAGGGTTTTTTTTTTCCATTTCAAAGTTGTTCAGGGACCTAATGGCAGCTTTTATGACTTAAAAACTTTCTAACCTTCAAAAAACTTTTCTGGAATATTCAGATTTTTTTCTGGGAATGTTAAAAACTTTTTCACAACTTTGACTTTTTTTGTACTGTTAACTTTTTTCTGATAGAAAACTTTAAATGTTTTTGCAGTGTTACAAACTTTTATTTTCATCATAACTGTAACTGTAGCTGTAAAAGTCCTGAGCAGCAGCTGTAGACCTGGAAACTTTACCCTCCTCCACATAAATAAATCTGTCCCTGGATGTGACAAATACTCCAGAAACACTGTCCAATCATGCACTCAAAAATCTGCATGTTTAGCCAGGTATCAGGTGAGTATTTACCTGTTACCTGTGCTTTTCTCTGGTGAAGCACTTACTCAGTCCTCACCTGAATTACTCCAGTTTCTCTGTACGTTATTAAGTGCTACCAAATTGAAACGTGTGTGCACAGCTGTGAAGGAGTTAAATGTCATTTGTCTCCGTGTCTGCAGGTCGTAACATGCTGCTGGTCGGGGTGGACGGGCCTAAAGTCCCGTGTGAGGAGATCCTGGTCAAACATCTGGGGAACCGCCTCTACAACGTGAGCTACCAGCTGAAGGAGAAGGGAGAGTACATCCTGGTGGTGAAGTGGGGCGACGAGCACATCCCCGGCAGCCCCTACCACATCGTCGTCTGAACGCCACCTCCCTCTGTGACCCCGCCTCCCCGCCCCGCTCCACATTTAGAGCCTTAAACCACTGTTAAACCTAGAGTCTACGCCGTCATGTTTACAGCCCCTCCCTCCATCCCTACCTTAAGATTTCTACACCGCGTAACCGCCAAACTGGTTTCTACACCGCGTAACCGCCAAACTGGTTTCTACACCGCGTAACCGTCAGACCGATTTCCTCACTGCCGTCTTCCAAAGATAAACCCGGATTATTCCCCCCTTTAATCCCTAACGCGGATTATTCCCACCTTTAATCCCTAACACTGATTATTCCCACCTTTAATCCCTAACGCGGATTATTCCCACCTTTAATCCCTAACGCTGATTATTCCCACCTTTAATCCCTAACGCGGATTATTCCCACCTTTAATCCCTAACACTGATTATTCCCACCTTTAATCCCTAACGCGGATTATTCCCACCTTTAATCCCTAACGCTGATTATTCCCTAACGCTGATTATTCCCACCTTTAATCCCTAACGCTGATTATTCCCTAACGCTGATTATTCCCACCTTTAATCCCTAACGCGGATTATTCCCACCTTTAATCCCTAACGCGGATTATTCCCACCTTTAATCCCTAACACTGATTATTCCCACCTTTAATCCCTAACGCGGATTATTCCCACCTTTAATCCCTAACGCTAATTATTCCCACCTTTAATCCCTAACGCGGATTATTCCCACCTTTAATCCCTAATGCTGATTATTCCCTAACACTGATTATTCCCACCTTTAATCCCTAACGCGGATTATTCCCACCTTTAATCCCTAACGCTGATTATTCCCTAACGCTGATTATTCCCACCTTTAATCCCTAACGCTGATTATTCCCTAACGCTGATTATTCCCACCTTTAATCCCTAACGCGGATTATTCCCACCTTTAATCCCTAACACTGATTATTCCCACCTTTAATCCCTAACGCGGATTATTCCCACCTTTAATCCCTAACGCTGATTATTCCCACCTTTAATCCCTAACACTGATTATTCCCACCTTTAATCCCTAACGCGGATTATTCCCATCTTTAATCCCTAACACTGATTATTCCCACCTTTAATCCCTAACACTGATTATTCCCACCTTTAATCCCTAACGCGGATTATTCCCACCTTTAATCCCTAACACTGATTATTCCCACCTTTAATCCCTAACGCAGATTATTCCCACCTTTAATCCCTAACACTGATTATTCCCACCTTTAATCCCTAACGCGGATTATTCCCACCTTTAATCCCTAACGCGGATTATTCCCACCTTTAATCCCTAACGCAGATTATTCCCACCTTTAATCCCTAACGCGGATTATTCCCATCTTTAATCCCTAACACTGATTATTCCCACCTTTAATCCCTAACACTGATTATTCCCACCTTTAATCCCTAACGCGGATTATTCCCACCTTTAATCCCTAACACTGATTATTCCCACCTTTAATCCCTAACGCAGATTATTCCCACCTTTAATCCCTAACACTGATTATTCCCACCTTTAATCCCTAACGCGGATTATTCCCACCTTTAATCCCTAACGCGGATTATTCCCACCTTTAATCCCTAACGCAGATTATTCCCACCTTTAATCCCTAACGCGGATTATTCCCACCTTTAATCCCTAACACTGATTATTCCCACCTTTAATCCCTAACACTGATTATTCCCACCTTTAATCCCTAACACGGATTATTCCCACCTTTAATCCCTAACGCGGATTATTCCCACCTTTAATCCCTAACACGGATTATCCCTTTCTTTCCCGCCGTTTCTCCACCGTTCCGTTTGTTAGGGAGGACGAAGATGCACCTTTTTATTACTGTAAACCAGCAGACAGACGTGCCTTTTACAGATCCAGTAATGGACTTTTAGTAGAACTATCTAGAATCTTAGCCTAGCGTAGCCTAGCGTAGCTTAGCTTAGCATGGTGTAGCAGCAGCAGGTTTTGAGCCCAGCTTTGATGGAAGGTTTCTGTTTACACTGGAGGAGCTTCTCTCACAAACATTTATGAAAATGCTGATTCAGATTCATACGAACAATGAAAGGACTAAAAACAAGCAGCGCGAGGATAAATAAAACGATTTTTAAGATCTCACCCCACTCTCAAAAATCAAATATCACCTTTTTCTGACATCACTGCAATAAAAACAGAATTCATTCAGCCAGTATCAGGTCATTTCTCTGTTTCTGATCTGAAAGTTGCATGCAGACTCCTACAGATTGTCGTATAGTCTAAAACATCTGCAGAAGTTTCCGTTCCAACCTAAAAACAAGAGCACCAATGTCTAAAAGTGCAGACATGTTTGGACCCGCGGGTAAAGATGGAGAGGAGCAGCGGTGTCCCAGTGCAACCCGAATATTCAGACTCAGAATATTGGCTGCTTTTTAAAATTGCAGCAAAGTTCTGCACGCTTTCTAAATTGCACAGGTCGGGCTCTACGTTGGTACCAGCTCCAACAGGACGTCTTCTTCTCCTCTACGCCTTTCCTCATGAAGCTGAGGCTTTCTGGTCTTTTTATCAAAAACATCAGGGTTTGAACATTTCTGATGCCGTATTTTAGGATAAAAATATCTAAAAACTGAGGAAGGGAGATAACACGTGGGAGTTTCCCTGTCATTTTGATGGATTTAATTTTTCACTAGAGTCGATCACTAAAACAGCCGTTTCTGTTATTTTAAAACCTGCTGATTTTTCCAGCCCTATGTGAGCGTTTATGACCTTGAATTGTTCGTATAATCGCACGTTTTCCGGCTCGTTCCTTCACTCTCCGGCTCGGCCGCACGGCGGCGTTCTTTAGACAGTAACTCGATGTTTACCTGCTGCTAGCGTGATCCGTTTTAAAGCACTGCTGTTCACAATCAGAGAGAAATATTACAGCGTCCTCACCGTTCACCGCCAGCCAGTCAATAAAGGTTTATGAAAAAGGGAAGTTTGTGGGCTGAAGGGCCGAGGATGATGACCAAAAACCAGAGAGCAGATGTGGCTTCGCCCCCCCGCCCCCCAGCTCGCTTCGTGCCTCATCTATCAGAACAAAAAGATCCTGGTCTACAGAAAAGGCTTTAACGTGTTTGTATGACAGTATTTTGATACACAATAAAGTTGTCTGAGTATTTTTCTGTCAATCTGATGTCTGCGACATTTTTATTTATTCTAATGAAGGAAAAACTTTATTGTTCAGCAGGAAAACTTACAGGCTGAACTTCACCTCTATGATGACACAGGTCATGGAGGCCACGCCTCCATTCAGGTGAAACGAGACAGGTGGGCGGAGGGTCGGCATTTCTTTTTGCTAGGTCACAAACTTCTTTCCAACTTTACAGACGTTATTTTAAGAATGTTTTTCACTATTTCTTCAACATTACAAAGATTTTTTACAACCTTATGAAGTTTTTTCCCTAATTTAACAAACTTAAATATACTTCAACTTTTTACATCCTTAAAATTCCTTCGGCAGCATCTTCAAATTTTTTTTAACTTTTTTAAAATGTTTCAACTTTTTCACGTCTTTTTTTAAGAAACTCTCTAAACTGTTGATTCATCCTGAAAATGCTTTTTGGATGTTTTGAAATTCATGCAGCATTAAAAACATTTTTTTATCTTTATTACCTTGTTTGTTTTGTTTTGGTTTTTTTTTGACACTGTGGAAATTTTTCTAACCTAACAAACCTTTCTCTCATTTTTAGGTATGTTTTTGTTTTTTCCAAAGTAATGATTTTTTTTCTAAGTTGCAAACTTTTATCTGAACTTTTTTGCTATATTAAGTTTATTTGAATTTTCCTCACGTCTATATGAAAGATTTTGTGACTTAAACTTTTTTGCAATCATTAAAACCTTTTTTTCAACCTTAAATCTCAGACGAGGATGGTTTCATTTTGGAGTCATTTCTGCTCTTACTATTTTTTAGATAATTGTCCCTAACTTTATAAAAATGTTTGAATGTGCTCTGAGATTTTCAAGTATTTTCATGGAATTTTTTGGGATCTGTTTGGTTTTCTTTGGGAATTTTCATTTGGAGGTTTTGGATGACTGTGTTTGGATGTTTGGGGGAATTGGTTTTGAAAATTTCAGGCATTTTCACAGAAATTGGGAAAATGATTTATAACTGAAAATATTTTCTGGATTTTTTTTTGGGGGGGGGGGCTAAATTTGCATCTAAATCTTTTGTTTTTTGTTTTTTGTTTTTTTTTTTAAATCCAGGACATTTATTTCTAAATGTGAGAATTTAATTGGTAATTTGGGGTCTTTTGAATTTTTTTAAGAAATTTTCATGGAAATTTCAGAGACTTCATTTTTGGTTTGAGGTACTTCCTGTTTGAAGACAGGGCCCAGCTTTTGAACGTATCCAGTCCCTCTGATCCCAAATAAGTAATAAAAACATAAAATAAGTAATAAAATGTTAAATAAGTAATAAAAATATAAAATAAGTAATACAATGTAAAATAAGTAATAAAAATATAAAATAAGTAATAAAATGTAAAATAAGTAATAAAAATATAAAATAAGTAATACAAATATAAAATAAGTAATAAAAATATAAAATAAGTAATAAAATGTTAAATAAGTAATAAAAATATAAAATAAGTAATACAATGTAAAATAAGTAATAAAAATATAAAATAAGTAATAAAATGTTAAATAAGTAATAAAAATACAGATAAAGCATTTATCTTTATTTTTTTGCAATGGTACTTTTTTCAATGTTACGGCTTTTTTCACCTTTTATTTATTTGTTTATTTAGCAAATAACTTTATCTGTGATCTAAAATATCTTTGGAACCGTAAAAATGTTTACTGGAACATTCCAAACTTTTCCTGCCCTGTTTGTGGCTCAGTTTGGTGATTTCTCTCTAAGGTCCTTCTCCCCGATGGTGACCAGGTCTAGAAGAGTCCTGGTCCAGACTTCTCTCTGGAGCCTTCAGAGCAGCAGAAATGTTTCTGTAGTCTTCTCCAGATCTGTGCCTGTCAACAATCCTGTCGCTGCAGCTCCTCTGACCTTTGACCCTTGGTTTCTGCTCTGATATCATTGCCAGCTGTGAGGCCTTCCATAGAGAGGGGCGGGGCTTTAGAATCATGTCCAATCAGGTTAATTTAGCACAGGTGGACTCAGGTAAAGGTGTAGAAGCATCTCAGCAGAGACAGAGACATGGAGGAACCTGAGCTAAAGGCTCTGGATCCTGATGTCAGGGTGAGATTTACGTTTTTATTTTTGATAAATTTACAGAAATATCTAAAATTCAGTAATCACTGAGTCATGGTGGGCACTGAGTGTAGATGAATAAAGATGAGTGTAATCGACTGGAGCATCAGGCTGAAACTGAACACTGAGAAAGTGTCTGAATGAGCTGTAGAATAAATAAAATCTGCAGGAAGAGATGAAAATGTTTATGGAAGGAGAGTTTGTTGAAGTCATGAGGGAAGCATGAACATGTGTGGAGTGTTTACGTCAGTCTCCAGTGAGTGGAAAATGTGTAGATCAGTCAGCAGCCAACGCCCTTCCTGCAGAAAACAAGGCCTTATTAGGTCTGAATCCTGGGAGCCTGCAGGGGGCGCTGCAGGAGAGGAAACCTTTACAGCAGAGCATTTATTCACATTTATATGCCAGTTTGGAGTCAAATTCAGACTCTTTATGTTGAACAGTCTGAAGGTCTGCAGCAGTCTGAGGGAATTATTCTCTCTTCAATAGTTATATTTAACCTTTAGTATTTTAAGCTGCTTGTTTTTATGAAAACATTGAAGAGTCTAGACCTCTACAGTAGCGCCCTGCTCCAAGCCCTCACACTCTTTCTAACAAGTCATCTTATTCCTATCTGAGGTTAAACATGAGCTCATGGACGGTCTAAGCAGCAGGTAAAGGGATAACAACCCAGTCTGAGAACCATGAGGCCTTAAGAGTGTGTGAGTGTGTGTGTGAAATGTTTGCTCTACACCCACAGTTACTTCTGAGTTGAACAACCAAAGGAGGAATGTGACCTCATCAAATAGAAATGAGGCAACAGAACAGCAGTTTACACCTGTACAGGTACGTTAGTGATTAATCTTTAGCCCCAGCATAGACCCCTGAGCCCAGCCCCCCTGAGGCCCCATCTAGCTTTAGTTTCAGTTTAACAGGGCCGGTCTACATAGAACCACAACCAGACTGTGTGGAGTTTCCACGTTCTCTGAGGGTTCTCTCCAGGTTCTTCCACAGTCCAGACGTGCTCGTTAGGTTAATTAGTGACTAAATGAACAGAAGGTGTCAGTGAGCTCGCTCATCTCTGAATATCAGCTCTGTGATTGGCTGATGGCCAGTCCAGGCTGACCCCCACCTGTTGGTATAATGTTGGTATAAATCTGGGTTAAACCTCAGCTGTTAGACTAAACCTGACCTTCAGCCATGCTGCTGTTCATGTAGGAGGGGATGAGAGAGTCGTCCAATGTCAGGAAGCCCGACCTTTGACCCTGACTCTGAAAGCTTTATGAGTAATGATGAGGATGGTGTTGTTATTTTGCTAATGTTTTTTTTTTATTATGGAGGTTTTTGAAAACTTAAACCTAAGAAACACACTTCTGAGAATTAAAAAACTTGTGCAAGTTTTTTTTTTTTGGTTGTTTTTTTGTTTTG